>NC_051312.1:141342148-141632151 GCF_015220235.1 Choloepus didactylus | reverse complement strand
TTTAATTGTACAGTCAGTTTACAAATGTCTTAAGTACATGGAAGTCTGAATAGGAAGTGCGATCTGTAGGTTTATAGAGGTTAGGGTGAAATCCTGGCACATCCCAAAGTAATTTCAGCAGAGAATAAAAATGTATTTGCAGGACCCCCTGAGGAACCAGGGGAAAACGTGGAAATGTTGGACTTCACCACCTGCGGTCGCAGTTGACTCGTCTGGGGGAGGGTGGCGGCCGGTTGCTAAATCCTAGGCTCCCAGGATTGCTCCGAGGGTACCGGCGGCGGGGGCTCTTTCCCGGAGGCGAGGGTGAGGCGGGGGACTTGGCCAGGTCCCCGGCGGGAGGCGTGCAAAGTATGGAGGGCGGCGAGAAAGGAACAGGTGGGACACGTTTCTTTTAGGATGAAGAAAACCAAGAGAGTTTATTAGGGGAGAGTACAAGCTTATATCGGGCGGTTTAGAGGGCGGGGTAGCTGTAGAGGTTAAAGGCTTGGATTGGTTCTGAGAGGGCGCGGAGGTTGATTGAAAAGGGGCGAGATTTGCTCCCGTAACGGTGTCTGGCAACAATGTATGCACACCGGTGGTGATGGGAGTTGCACTGGCAACGGGGAGTGTCCGGGCAAGATAAGGGGGTGGGGAAAAGGCGGTTCCCTCCGGCAAGCCTCCCCTAACATTGGTATTTTGGGTGAGGAAATGGGGCCTGCCTCCGGCCTCACTTTCCCAGGCCCAGGGGGCTGTAGAGGGCGCTGTCGCCCATGCCCACTACCCTCGCCAGGGGTGGATCCGGTCCCCCAGCCCAGGCCCGCCAAGTTGAAGCACGTAATCAGTGTCCCGCATTTCCCCCTTCTTTTCTAATTAAAGGAAGAAGCTTACCGGAGAGGTCCGCTAAGGGATGAGGGAAGGGGGAGGTCGGGGAGGGGAAAAGGGGTTGACGGTGGCTCAGCGAGGCTGGAGCTCGGCGTTGGTGTGGCGCCCGGGCGCTCGACAGGGGCCTTGCTGCTTGCGGGATGGACGAGGGTGGGGAGTTTAAAGTAGGAGGTTCAGAGAAGCTGGAGCTCGAGGTTGGTGCGATGTTCAGGCGATCGAGAAGGGCCTCGTGGTCGGCGGGTTGACCGGTGGCGGTGAGGTCGCGGAGGGTTGGTTGTCATCTCGGAGTAGGGAGCATCAGAGGTGGCGAGTCGCTGGTACTGGACTTGCACGAACGAGGAAAAAATAGCATCCGTTTGTTTCCTTACAAGCTGGACAATTCTGCGGATAATGCAGGGTCCTAAGGTGAGAGCTAGAATAATCATTAGTAGGGGGCCGAGGAGAGGGAGGAGGTATGGGAGGAGGGGGGTAAAGATGTGGGACCAATAGCTGGTGGCTTCACGGTCTTTTTTGCGTTGTTCCAGTCCCTCTCGGACCTTTTTTAGGCTGTCCTCGGCGAGACCTGTGGAATTGGCATATACACAGCACTCTTCTCCTAGGGCGGCGCAGAGGCCTCCTTCTTTGAGGAGGAGAAGGTCGAGACCTCGGCGGTTTTGGAGCACTACCTCAGAGAGGGAATTGACAGAATTTTTAAGATGGGAAATAGCGTCTTGTAGGTGACGAATGTCCTCGTCAACAGCCGCCCGGAGGTGAGTTAGGGCAGAGTCTTGACTGGCTAATGCAGCGATTCCAGTGCCAGCGCCTGCAAGACCTAGGAGGGAGGCAATCGTGAGGACGGTGATGGGCTCTCGCTTTTGCAGTGGGGCAGAAGCTGCAGTTGTTTCCAGGCGGAGGAAGAAGTCTTCCTCGCTGTGGTATAGGACCCTAGGGATGAGGACAATTAGGAGGCAAGTTTCATTAGTTGTATTGAGGGTTTGCACGTTAAGGCAGGGGGTAAGCCCTGTAGAGGAGCAGAGCCATTGGGAGGAGTTATGAGGAATGAGAAATTTTGCAGAGCTGCTGGGAGATGAGTAGTCGGCGCAAGCTGTGAGGTTGGGAGAGTTACTTGAGCGAGGGCGGATGCACTTTCCTGTAAAGGAGACTGAATGAAAGGTTAGGGGGACGGCAGAGGTATTCCAATTGCATTCCGAGGGGCTGTCCTCTGTGTTTTCTGAAAAGGAGAGGTTGGAGGCAACTGGCTCATACAGGGGGGAGGAAGTGGAGAGGCAAAGCCAACAAGAGGAGGTAAGATTGGGGTTGGAGGAATTCACTGAGGTGAAGGCTGCTTGGATAAGGCCGAGGAGGGGAGAGGAGTAATGAGAGGGGGGTAGAAAAGGTTGGGGTGGTAGGGTTGGCGATGCGTTGTTTGCAGCTGAGGTGCGGCTGGTTGAAGCTAAGGTGCGGCTGGAGGGCTTTCGAGCGCAGGTTTCTTCGACTCTGGAGACAAAGGTGGCGAAAGGCTTACTCGGCTCCTGGAAGAGCTTGGTGAATTTATTAGGCCGACAGGCAGAGCAGTTGGCAAACGCTCGTAAGGCGATTCCCCAAAGGATAGGCCAAAAGGTGGCAGGTGCATTAATATAGGCAGATGCATTTATAAACGCTCCCGTGCCCAAGTAGGCTTCGGGGTGATGATAGACTCCAGTGGCTGCGTCTTGCTCGCTTTGCTTAGCTGCTTCCGCTTGGAAGTGAGCACGCCAATCAACAAACTGGCCGGGGTTAAGAATGGAACGGGCAAGCGAGGCCCAGTCTTGGGGGATGCAAAAGTCCATGCCGATATCCTGTAGTAAATGGGAAGCGTATGGGCTACCTAACCCGTCCTCCTTGACGGCCCTGCGAAGCTGCTTGATAGTATCAGAGTCAATGGGATACCAGTCATACGGTTTCTGTGGTGTGGGGGTAAGGTTAAGAGGAAAGCAGCGAAAAGCACGAGAGAAAGGAGGACGCGCTTGCAGAGGGCTTGGCGCGGGAGTGGGGGTAGGGGGAGCGTTGCCCCAAGGGTTGCCTTGAGGTGTAGAAGGCAGCCAGGGGTTGTTAGTCTGCAGGGTGGGAGGAGCGGCGGCAGCTGCCGGTAGCGGCTCCGAGGGGGAGCTCGCCGGAGGGGGAGGCGAAAGTGGGAGGCCCCAAGCGTCGCAAGACGGCGGCGCGGTGGGAGTGGCTAAGGCATAAGATGGTGGACTAGCTCCGTCCTGTGAAAGGGCGGGGTAAAGCGCATGCGGCTTTCGGCCCAGCTTAGGGCTGACGTCATCGCCGGAGCACTTCCTCCCCTCGATGGAAGAAGAAGGAGGAAGTTCGTCATCTTGGCGAGGCTTAGTATTGCTTTGTTTTTGGGGGGCGACTTCGAGCGCGTTGTTAATTTGCTCGACTAAGGATTCTGTGTCCGAATCGTGGTCTACATTAGTATCGCTGTCTGAATCTGTTGGCTGGGTGGATAGGGCCTCCTTGGATTTAATGGGGCCTCGATCAGGGGGGAGGGAGCCTTGAAGGCAGGAGCGGACGGTTATTAAGGTGGGGAGCAAGCCGGGAGGGAAGCGTTTGCTCTCATGTTCCATGGCGTTGGTGACCCGATCAATAAGGCGATCATAAGTAACAGGGTCCCAAAGATGGCAAGTGGTGAGCCATGGGTTAAAGGGCAGCAGGAGGTCCCAGTATACCTGCAGCTGCCGGACAGACACTTTACAGCGATGTGTGTCTAGGAGACCCGCCAGAGCGCGAACTTGGGGTGCTTGGCGTGCAGATAGACGATTACCCATAGCGGAGTGAGAAAAGAAAAAAAAGGGGGGTTGATTATTGAGTAAAGAAAATGAGGTAAACCGTGGCCGCGAGGCCGAAGGAGACGGTGAGAATAGAAGGCAGGACCCTCTAGTAGCGAGAGCAGTTTGGGGGGGGGCTGTTGCAAAGAGGCACACCGCACTAAACAAAGAAACAAAGACACAGAGGACCACAGCAAAGTAATGGAGGGGAAGAGGGAAAGCTACTGGAGGAAGAGTGTTAGGAGGAATGGGGGGGATATAGGAAGAGAAGATGAAAGGTAGTCGGGGGCAAGAGTTAGGTTAATGCGGGAAAGGAAGAGCGGCCCGGGCGCGGAGCGGCGTGGGAGAGGCGGCCCCAGACGTGGAGCGGCGAGGGAGAGGCGGCTCCGCGGGGCGGCGAGGGAGAGGCGGCCCTTACTTTGCAGGCGAGGAGAAGGGGAGCTGGAGAGGCGTCCGGGCGAGCGGGTGGTTTTACTGGACCGCTGCGTAGAGAGGACTTTTAATTCCAGGTGCCCCACGTTGGGCACCAGTTGCGGTCGCAGTTGACTCGTCTGGGGGAGGGTGGCGGCCGGTTGCTAAATCCTAGGCTCCCAGGATTGCTCTGAGGGTACCGGCGGCGGGGGCTCTTTCCCGGAGGCGAGGGCGAGGCGGGGGACTTGGCCAGGTCCCCGGCGGGAGGCGTGCAAAGTATGGAGGGCGGCGAGAAAGGAACAGGCGGGACACGTTTCTTTTAGGATGAAGAAAACCAAGAGAGTTTATTAGGGGAGAGTACAAGCTTATATCGGGCGGTTTAGAGGGCGGGGTAGCTGTAGAGGTTAAAGGCTTGGATTGGTTCTGAGAGGGCGCGGAGGTTGATTGAAAAGGGGCGAGAGTTGCTCCCGTAACAGTGTCTGGCAACAATGTATGCGCACCGGTGGTGATGGGAGTTGCACTGGCAACGGAGAGTGTCCGGGCAAGATAAGGGGGTGGGGAAAAGGCGGTTCCCTCCGGCAAGCCTCCCCTAACATTGGTATTTTGGGTGAGGAAATGGGGCCTGCCTCCGGCCTCACTTTCCCAGGCCCGGGGGGCTGTAAAGGGTGCTGTCACCCGTGCCCACTACCCTCCCCAGGGGTGGATCCGGTCCCCCAGCCCAGGCCCGCCAAGTTGAAGCACGTAATCAGTGTCCCGCAACCACCTGGGCTATTACAGATATTCTCACAAACACTGAGGACTAACAATTTAGTACACAAAGCCCTCAATCTGGAGGCTTTTCCTTATGAAACTTGTTAATGTAAAGGAGAGGCTAAGCCTGCTTATAATTGTACCTGAGGGTCTCCCCCAGACAACCTCTTTGTTGCTCAGATGTTTCTCTCTTTCAGCCCACTTTCCAGGAAACCTCACTGCACTCCCACGATGTGGGACGTGACACCCAGGGGTGCAAATCCACTTGGAAACGCAGGACGTGACTCCCACAGATGAGCCTGGACCCAGCATCTCGGGATTGAGAAAATCTTCTTGACCAAAAGGAGGAAGTGTAATGAAACAAAATTAAGTTTCAGTGGGGAAGAGATTTCAAATGGAATCCAGAAGTCATTCTGGAGGTTATTTTTATGCGTTATATAGATAACCCTTTTTGGTGTTTAGTGTGTTGGAATGGCTAGAGGGAAATACCTGAAGCTGTTGAACTACAACCCAGTAGCCTTGATTCTTGAAGATGATTCTATAACTATGTAGCTTACATGGTACACTGTATGATTGTGAAAACCTTCTGGCTCACATTCCCTTTATCCAGTATATGGACAGATGAGTCAAAAAATGGGGACAAAAATTAAATGAAAAATAGGGTGGGTTGGGGGGTTGGAATGTTTTAGGTGTTACTATTGTTTTTATTTTGGGGGGAGGAGGGAGAATTTTCAAAAATTGATTGTGGTGATGAATGCACAACTATATGATAGTACTGTGAACAACTGATTGCAGGGTATATGAATATATCTCAACAAAATATATCAATATATCTCATTAAAACCACATTTAAAAAAAGAATAAAGGCTCTGGAGTTAGAGGGCATGTGTTTGATTCCTACCTCCATAATTACTAACACTAACACCACAGGCAAGTTATTTAAACTCGCTGCCTCAGAGAGTTTGTGAGATATGAGTAGAAATAATAGCATCTCTTTCATTATGTGATTGTGACATGTAAATGACCTAATATAAATAAAATGCTTAGAACAATGCACTTAAGAATACTGACATTTCAATTTTAGGGTTTTTTTTTTTTTTTTTTTTTGAAGCTTCTTCTTTGGTATCTCTTATTAAGATCTTCTCAATAAATCATCTGTGGTGTTGAAACTGCTAGACTCACTAAATTACGTTAAGAAAATAAGAAAAGGGAAATCCATGATGTAGCCTATTGGATAAGAATATAAAGTCAAGAGAAATTAATGATATGAATGGGATTTTTAAATCCCCCTGCTAACTCCACGACTGCTTGTGCTCTGAAAAAAGAAACACTAGAATCTGTTGCCCAGCATCCTTACACCAATACTGGCTCTCCATCTTAACATGACTCTGATGGCAGACAATAAAGCTTCAAATCAGAGTTAGGATGTATCAAGAGTTGGCGAGCCTGACTGTGCTGCTCTCTCAGAACTACAGCAAAGATAGAGAAACAGAAAGAGGCTCTATCAGTCCTTTATGTGACCATCCATTCAATTTCCATCCCTTGTCCAAATCCATATTAGCCTTGTTTGAATGTGTATCTTCCCTTTACTCAAACTTGCTATATGTTGAAATTTTTGAATAGATCAAAAGCATCAAAATGCTGTTTGAAAATGTAAAAACAATAAAATTTATGGACATATGGACTCAGAAATATGCCCTCATATATCCCACAATCTGGCTGCAAATGTATTATTTCACCACAGGTACAGGAAACTGGAGTTAACAGTATTGTAGATATTACCTGTTTTATCAAAGAATCACTTATTGGAAAATTTTCTGCCTCTGTGAAGTTGCTATATAAATTGTTTATGTGGTCTAAATCACGGCATAGCCCAGTGAGAAGTCTGGGTCTTCAGAGAAGGGCCTTCTTAAAATTCTTGTGGCACTAAAATAAGAATTTCCTTCTGCAACAAACATCTACAGTATGAAATGTAATCTGTGTAGAGTTTCCCTATAAATAAAGGAATATTACTACGTGGTCTAATTAGGTCCCCATCACACCAAAATATATATCTTATTTACAAATTAACATTTCACTGATAATATAGCTAGGCATTTCCCTCTAATGGGGACTTTTGGCTTAGGCAAGATTTGAACTAATGAAAAGAAATTGATCCAAGGAATATGCTATATAAAAGGTCTCATGAAAAATATTTCAAAATCAAATTAAGATCCTATAGTACGAACACATCCTACAAGTGGATGTAATTGGATATGAATAAAAAGATAGGAGAAAAGAACATATACCACATACATAGCTATCTCATCTCATCTGGGTAGTTTCTCCACAAAAATTAGGTGTGTATCACTTAAATGATTCTGTATAAACTTAAAATAGGCCAATCAAATATTTAATGGAAGTATACTTGAATAAAGCTCACATAACTACAATTTTAAGTATCACACCTTTTAACATTAAAAGTCTGTTTATACAAATATTTCTCCAACTATGAACTCATTCACCAAAGTTAAACTATATACTGAGTGAACCTAGTCCAATTCCTGGATTTGGGGCAGGTTGGACTAAATAAACTATTTAAAAACTTGCCTATCTGGATTAGTTAGGCTAGATTGTTGGGACCTAAATATACCTACTTAATAAAACTGCTAAAAATTTGAATAAAATATTAATATTCCTGCAATAATTTATTTTATGACCTAAGTGGAAATTACCTTGACTTTTTTCATTATTTATTAAACCATAAATGCATACTTTGTGAAATTTTTAATATGCATGTTATGTCAAATGGTAAAATTTTAGAAATCATTATTAGTTTGTTATAATGGCATTAGATTGAATCATTCAAAACTCAAAATTATCCACATGTAACTTGAAACAGAATTGTGATTACTTTTTACTTTGTTTTTATTTAGATAATTTTTCAAATAAAAAATCATCATAATTCTAAATGAAAATTTATGCTTGCTTGTAATACACAAATATTTTTTCAGGTTTTGTGTATTTAAACAATGACTACACAAGACTTCTTAATATTATACTGCCATTTTTACACTCACCAAATACAAGAAATATTGAATGCAAAAGTAAGTAATAATAGTTCAAAATCATTTTGAAAACCACCCAAAAACTGACAATTGAAATCATATTTCAATAATGTACAAGCTCTTTTCTTTTGTTGACAAATTAAATGCTTAACAAATTTGGAACCGAGTTTCACTTTTTAATTTCAAATATTTCAAAATAACAAAGAATCCCTAATTTGCAAATGTCTCTCACAGTATTAGAGCAGTCACACTGCAACTAGCTTAGATGCCACTAAAAGGACACAACAGCTGGAAAGGGAGAGAAGTGCCTGATATGGGGAGACTGAGATTGGGGCTGCTGCCTGGAGAAGGGACCATGAGGATCCTCAGCCTGGTTCCCATCGCTAAGACTGCAGCACCTAAGGCTGCACACTGTGCTCCTGGGGCCCTTTAGCAGCCCCACGCGCACTTGTCCACATGGGTGCTGCCCCCTTTGCAAGCACAGCCTATAGCTGGAGTTCAGGTGGTGGAGCAGCTCTGTGGTTTGGCTGTGGAATGGGGCAGTGAGTTAGTTGTTGATTCGTTGTCCTTCCTGCCTTCCAAAGACATTGTGTGCCGTCATAACAGAGTCCCTCCCATCTTGACCTCCCAGAAGCCCTTTTATGAGCTACAATCTTCCAGACCATATAGGCAGAATGCCAACGGTACCTCGCCAAAACTGACTGGCTCAGAAACCAAGTTAAATGGTGTTAAGATTTTGTGTAAAAAAATATATTTTACCTTCATTAACATGTGCTAATATGGGGATGAATTTAAAAGTTTTTCCAGTTTAAAATTTTTATGGCATATCTATGATCTAAAAAGAGGATAAAAAAGATGTATTAGATAATACCCACAGCTATAAGAAATTTACCAATTTACAGATACAAAACTTCAAAACATTCAGTAGCTCTAAATAAGCTTATATATTCTAAAGTTTTTGTATGCAGTTTTCTTATATTAACTTCAAAAATAAGGTTTGAATTTAAACAATTTTAGTTAAAATATTATAAAATGTGGCTTTAATTTAAAATTAAATTGATCAGATTTTGTAGGTCAATACAAGAATATAAATTCAAACTGTGAAATACACCTGTTGAATTCACAGAACCGAGCCAGGCTGCTACCTACTCAAAATCCTCCACGGAGTGCTCATGAAAATGATACAGTCCTCAGATCACAAGTGTACTATGTACGCAATTAACGACATTTTCAGTTATGGACAATGAATTGACACATTAATGATCTATGACTTTTTTTATGTCTGTATTGAAATGTGAAATTTTGAAATGTGTGCTTTAGAGCAAGATACAAACCAATTTTAAGCTATTTAACTAGGCAATTTAATGGGCACAGAACAAAGAAGGAAAGAAGTGGATAATATGCATTCAGATTCTGTTCAATGAGTAAGAGTTTTAAAAAAAATTATGAAAGTGAGAAAAATATTCTAATATGTGTAAATATCTTATGGTTTGCTCCCAGATTCACAATTTTAATCAGATTTAAGAAATGTTTTTAACAGGCATTATTAAATTTTAAGGCAATTTTAAACACCAAAGTTTTCAAAATCCGTGATATCTCTGATGAACATAAAAATTGCAGCTACTTAACTATGTCCCCTGATGTATATATCATCTAAGGAGCACTGTTCCCTACTCAGGATGAAACTAGTGGGAGACAGTTCCTTTTCTGCATATCACACAGAACAAGATTTGGGGAGCCCAATTTTCCTAAATTTTTATTTATCATGAATAACTCTAACTGCCTGACACATTAATGAGCATCATTTTTGATACAGCCTTGGAGTTCCAAGGCCAGTGAATAAGAAGGGTCAGATAAAGAGCGATAAGTGTTTCAGCAAAAAGTAAATTTGATAGGTATGGGTTTTTTACCACCAAATTTGATATTACTATAGTTAACAATAAATGAAAAGTTTATACCATGAATCTAACTTTATTTTACCTAATTCTGGATTGTGAACTGAAATATTTCATGGTATTTCTCTCTCTAGGATAAAGCAAGTATATTTTCAACAAAGTAACCATTAAAACTCATTCTACTGAGAGAGATATGGAGAAAAGTACACTACTAAAGAGATTCATTATGGGTACATTAAAGGACATTAAGAGAGAGAGGGAAAAATTATATCTGATAATCATAAACCAAAGGATAGGATGGCTGATTCAAGAAATGCCTTCACAGTAATAACATTGAATGTAGATGGATTAAACTCTCCAATTAAAAGATACAGATTGTCAGAGTGGATCAAAAAATATGAACTGTCAATATGTTGCATACAAGAGACTCATCTTAGACACAGGGATAGAAAAAAATTGAAACTGAAAGGATGGAAAAAAATATTTCATTCAAGCTACAGCCAAAAGAAAGCAGGAGTAGCAATATTAATCTCACATAACATAGACTTTAAATTCAAGGATGTTATGAGAGACAAAGAAGGCCACTACATACTAATAAAAGGGGCAATTCAACAAAAAGAAATAACAATCATAAATGTTTATGCACCAAATCAAAGTGCCACAAAATACATGAGACAAACACTGGCAAAATTAAAGGAAGAAATTGATGTTTCCAAATAATTCTGGGAGACTTCAACACATCACTCTCTCCTATAGATAGATCAACCAGACAGAAGAACAATAAGGAAACTGAAAGCCTCAACATTCTCATAAATGAATTTGATTTAACAGACAAATATAAAACAATACATCCCAAATCACCAGGATACACATTCTTCTCTAGTGCTCACAGAACTTTCTCCAGAATAGATCATATGCTGGGACACAAAACAAGCCTCAATAAATTTAAAAAGATTGAAATTATTCAAAGCACATTCTCTGACCATAATGGAATACAATTAGAAGTCAATAACCATCAGAGACTTAGAAAATTCACAAATACCTGGAGGTTAAACAACACACTCCTAAACAATCAGTGGGTTTAAGAAGAAACAGCAAGAGAAATTGCTAAATATATAGAGACGAATGAAAATGAGAATACAACATATCAAAACCTATGGGATGCAGCAAAAGTGATAATGACAGGGAAATCTATAGCACTAAATGCACCCATCAAAAAGGAAAAAAGAGCTAAAATCAAAGAACTAATAGAGTAACTGAAAAAGCTAGAAAATGAACAGCAAACCAATCATAAACCAAGTAGAAGAAAAGAAATATCCAGGATTAAAGCAGAAATAAATGACATAGAGAACAACAACAACAACAAAAAAAAAAAAAAAACAGTAGAGAGAATAAATAAAACCAAAAGTTGGTTCTTTGAGAAGATCAACAAGATTGACAAGTCCTTACCTAGACTGACAAATCAAAAAGAGACAAGACCCATATAAACAACATAAGGAATGAGAAAGGGGACATTACTGCAGATCCTGTAGAAATTTAAAAAATTATAAGAAGATACTAAGAAAAACTGTATGCCAACAAACTGGATAATGTAGATGAAATGGACAATTTCCTGGAAACATATGAACAACCTAGAATGACCAGAGAAGAAACAGAAGAAATCAACCAACCAATCACAAACAAAGAGATCCAATGAGTCATCAAAAAGCTTCCCACAAATAACTGTCCAGGGCCAGATAGCTTTACAGGGGAATTCTACAAAACTTTCCAAAAAGAACTGACACCAATTTTACTTAAACTCTTTTAAAACATCAAAGAAAATGGAATACTACCTAACATATTTTATGAAGCTAACATCGATCTAATACCAAAACCAGGCAAAGATGCTACAAAAATGGAAAACTACAGGCCTATCTCCCTAATGAATACAGATGCAAAAATTCTCAACAAAATACTTGCAAATCAAATTCAAAGACACATTAAAAAAATCATACACCATGACCAAGTGGGGTTCATTCCAGGCATGCAAGGATGGTTCAAAATAAGAAAATTAATCAATGTGTTACAACACATTAACAAATCAAAAGAGAAAAATCAAATGATCATCTCAATAGATGCTGAAAAAGCATTCGACAAAATCCAACATCCTTTTTTGATAGAAACTTCCTCAATATGATAAAGAGCAAAACCACAGCCAGCATAGTACTC
The DNA here is from genome assembly GCF_015220235.1 of Choloepus didactylus. Classification (NCBI taxonomy): domain Eukaryota; kingdom Metazoa; phylum Chordata; class Mammalia; order Pilosa; family Megalonychidae; genus Choloepus; species Choloepus didactylus. The sequence goes on along the minus strand of NC_051312.1, from coordinate 141,620,190 downwards.
AATGGTGAGAGAATGAAAGCCTTCCCTCTAAGATCAGGAACAAGACAAGGATGCCCGCTGTCACCACTGTTATTCAACATTGTGCTAGAAATGCTAGCCAGGGCAATCCAGCAAGATAAAGAAATAAAAGGCATCCAAACTGGAAAGGAAGAAGTAAAACTGTCATTATTTGCAGATGATATGACATTATATCTGGAAAACCCTGAGAAATCAATGATACACCTACTAGAGCTAATAAACAAATTTACAGGGGAATTCTACCAAGCTTTCCAAAAATAACTGACACCAATCTTACTGAAGCACATAAGTCAGTAATGTTTCTATATGCTAGAAATGAACAAACTAAAGAGACACTCAAGAAAAAGACACCATTTTCAATAGCAACTAAAAAAATCAAGTACCTAGGAGTAAACTTAACCAAAGATGTAAAAGACCTATACAAAGAAAACTACATAACTCTATTAAAAGAAATAGAAAGGGACTTTAAAAGATGGAAAAATATTCCATGTTCATGGATAGGAAGGCAAAATGTCATTAAGATGTCCATTCTACCCAAACTCATCTACAGATTCAATCAAAATTCCAACAACCTACTTTGCAGACTTGGAAAAGCTAGTTACCAAATTCATTTGGAAGGGAAGAAGCCTCAAATTGCTAAAACCACTCTAAAAAAGAAAAACAGAAAGGGAGGACTTACACTCCCTGACTTTGGAGCTTATCATAAAGTCACAGTAGTCAAAACAGCATGGTACTGGCACAAAGATAGATATTATTGATCAATGAAATCAAATTGTGAATTTGGAGATAGACCCCCAGATCTATAGCTGACTGATTTTTGATAAGGCACCCAAAGCCACTGAACTGGGACATAACAGTCTTTTCAACAAATGGGGCTGGGAGAGTTGGATATCCATATCCAAAACAATGAACAAGGGCCCCTACCACACACTACACAATAATTAACTCAAAGTGGATCAAAGATCTCAATAGAAAAAACAGTACCATAAAACTCCTAGAAGATAAATGTAGGGAAATATCCTCAAGACCTTGTATTAGGCGGCCACTTCCTAGACCATACACCCAAAGCACAACCAACTAAAGAATAAATAGATAAATGGGAACACCTCAAGCTTAGAAGTTTCTGTACCTCAAAGGAATTTGTCAAAAAGGTGACGAGGCAGCCAATTCAATGGGAAAAAATCTTTGGAAACCATGTATCTGACGAAAGACTGACATCTTGTATATATAAAGAAATCCTACAACACAATGACAATAATACAGACAGCCCAATTATAAAATGGGCAAAAGATATGAAAAGACAGTTCTCTGAAGAGGAAATACAAATGGCCAAGAAACACATGAAAAAATGTTCAGCTTCACTAGCTATTAGAGAGATGCAAATTAAGGCCACAACGAGATACAATCTCACACCAATTAGAATGGCTGCCATTAAACAAACAGGAAATTACAAATGCTGGAGAGGAAGTGGAGAAACTGGAATTCTTATTCACTGTTGGTGGGAATATATAATGGTTCAGCCACTCTGGAATTCAGTCTGGCAGTTCCTTAGAAAACTAGATATAGAGTTACCCTTTGATCCAGCAATTGCACTTCTCAGTATATACCCAGAAGACCTGAAAGCAGTGACACGAACAGATATCCACACGCCAATGTTCATAGCAGCATAATTTACAATTGTCAAGGGATGGAAACAACTCAAATGTCTTTCAACAGATAAGTGGATAAATAAAACGTGGTATATACACACGATGGAATACTAAGCAGCAGTAAAAAGGAACGATGTTGTGAAACATGACAACATGGATGAACCTTCAATACATAATGCTGAGCGAAATAAGCCAGGCACAAAAAGTGAAATATTACATGCTACCAATAATGTGAACATTGAAAAATGTAAAATAAATGGTTTATAAAGTAGAATGTAGGGGAAGTAGCGATAGAGAGCAATTAATGAAGGGGAAACCATAACCCAAGAAGAACAGATAAGCTATCATGGGTAAATTTAATGTTCCAGGAATGCCCAGGAATGACTATGGTTTGTTAATTTCCAGTGGGTAAGGTAAGAACAAGTTCAAAGAAATGTTGCTATATTAAGTTATTTTCTTGGGGTAAAGTAAGAACATGCTGGAAGTAAAGTACTTATTTTAGGTTGGTTGTCTTTTTCTTATTCCCTTGTTATGGTTTGTTTGAAATGTTTTTTTATTGTATGTTTTGTTTTCTTTTTTAATTTTTTTATATAGTTAATAGATAATTTAAAAAAAACAGTTAATTAAAAAAAAAAAACAATGAAAAAAATATGCAGAGCCCCCCTGGGGAGCTGGTGGAGAATGAAGGGGTGTTGGGCATCCCCACCTCAATGGATACTGATGTGCTCACAGACATAGGGGACTGGTGGTTTCATGGGCTGAGCCCTCTACCATGAGACTTGCCCTTTGGAAGATGGTTGCTGCAAAGGAGAGGCTGGACCTCCCTATAATTGTGCCTAAGAGTCTCCTCCTGAATGCCTCTTTGTTGCTCAGATGTGGCCCTCTCTCTCTAGCTAAGCCAACTTGGCAGGTGAAATCACTGCCCTCCCCACTACATGGGATCTGACACCCAGGGGAGTAAATCTCCCTGGCAACATGGAATATGACTCCCGGGGAGGAATCTAGACCCAGCATCGTGGGACAGAAAACACCTTCTTGACCAAAAGGGGGATGTGAAAAGAAATGAAATAAACTTCAGTGGCAGAGAGATCCCAAAATGAGCAGAGAGGTCACTCTGGTGGGCACTCTTATGCACAATTTGACAGTCCTTTTCAGGTTCTAATGAATTGGAATAGCTAGCAGTAAATACCTGAAGCTATCAGACTACAACCAGAACCCTTGAATCTTGAAGATGATTGTATAAAAATGTAGCTTATGAGGGGTGACAATGTGACTGGGAAAGCCATATGGACCACACTCCCCTTTGTCCTGTGTATGGATGGATGAGTAGAAAAATGGGGGCAAAAAAAAGAAAAAAATGTACCCAGTGTTCCTTTTTACTTTAATTGTTCTTTTTCACTTTAATTTTTATTCTTATTTTTTTTTTTGAGTGTGTGGTAATAAAAATGTTCAAAAATTAATTTTGGTGATGAACACACAACTATATAATGGCACTGTGAACAACTGAATGTAGGCTTTGTATAACTGCATGGTATGTGAATATATCTCAATAAAATTGAATTAAAAAATAATTCATCCTACTTCTTTTAGGGGCCTTAGTAAATTGAGCTCTCTTTTCTTAATCTTATTCCTCCCCAGTTAACTCATAAACTGTACAAGAATGATTTCATAAATACTCCTCTTATTCAAATAAAAATCGGACTTGTAGGTTAAAAACCTTAGTAAATATTTCGAGAATTCTCCTTCCTTTAAAGGAACTTGGAGACTTGGCTTCCTTCAAGGAGAAGAATTATCCTCAACATTCATCGATAAATTCTCTTTCTTTAATTAAAATCCAGTTCTTCCAAAGTTTGAGGGTTTCGGCTGCTTCTTTGTTTGTTTAGTTTTATTTTTGTTACTGTAGGCTCTTAAGGGCAAAAACCATATTTTACAACCATGGAACAATGTACAGATAATATAGAATTTCATTGAACTTAGATGTCGTCATTTGTAAGAAAAACCATTGTTGTTTGTGTCACTAAGAAAAGAAAGGCTACCAACCATACAGTGACATGATGACCACCTGCCACTTGGAATTTCTACTTTATATTTAATGAAAACAATCTTTTAGAAGTATCTGGACTTTGATTTCAAAAAAGATTCAATGATTCTTCTTGACTTCAGTTACATCACTTCTTATCTATAAGCAATTCTTTTGCACGGGTTTCTGTAATGGAATATGACTTCGCTTTGTTGACTTCAGGGTAGCTTACTTTCTTAGGATCTATAAGACTTTTTGTTACAGCTTTACAATAAATAGGAAGGAAGGGAGGGAGGGAGAGAGAAAGTAAGGGAAGAAGGAAGGAAGGAAGGGAGGGAGGGAGGGAGGAAGGGAGGAAGGAAGATAGATGCATTTGTGATTATTCCACCAAGGAAGCTTATCTGCTTATATGGGTTTCCATATCTGTTTCCATATCTTTCTGCATACATTGCAATTTGGGTGCTAAACCATAACTAATATTTTGAAGGAATATACACGTACATTACCAACCGTGCTCCTAAGTCAGTGGTAATGAAAACAATATGAATAACTACGACCAAGTCTGCACATGCGCAAGTGACAACTTCTTCAGAACTGCCAGCAGGGCAACAGCAAGGGTAAATGTCACTGATTGCAAGATGCACACCGAATTTGAGGGATTTGAATGTGAAAGGAAAAACAAAAAGCAAGCATCTAAGATTTACTCAAATGTGATTTAAAAAACAATTAAAATTCTATACAACTTTTTTTGTATGTATTATTTTTCTTCTGCACCACAGTCTTCTAAGATACTAGCCATGAAGGAACTAAGACTAATAGGACACAGAGCACCAAAATTGCAGAATCTGGACCTAAGCCCACCCTTGTGGTTCCAAAGCCAGTGGTCTTTCCACTTCAAGGCATTTCTACCTAATAGGCAAAAAAGGTAAGTTCAAGGGTACTTCCACCTAATTCTTGATCCTATTTCAGTTGGCATCCTGCCACCTCTGACTCATCTTTTAGGCAAGCAAAATTGTCATACACAAAAAATCTCATATAGGACATGACAAATTTATGTTATTTAAAGCATATTCCTTTATGAATTTTGCCACAATAATTCATGGAACTCTTAACATTTCTTCTCAATCAGTTTATAAATGAACACAGAAGTCCCAAACAGATAAGGGAAGAACAGCGCTAAGCTCCTCTGGGTGATGAATATCACATGGATTTTCACTGTGCTTAAAACAATGTCCACTCTCTTCCATGGCCTGCAAAGCTGTGAATGACCTATCCCCTGCCTGATTCTCCAACCTCATTGCCTCATATTCACCGCTCCCCCTCATGCCACAGCCACACTGGCCTGTTTTCTGTCCCTTACAATAACAAAGATTATTTCTGCCTTCAGGACTCTGTGCCAGCTTTTCCTCTGCCTAAGATGCTCTGCATGTGAACTTCACGTGGCCATTCTCTCAGTGACTGAAATTTCAGCTCTTGAGAAAAGCCCTTCCTGACCACCCAATCTATACCCGTAAAACATCACCCTAAGTTAAGACTGCACAACACTCTTCTGATACATCCATACTTATTGGTTTATTTGCTCATCATCTGGCTCCACCTCCTGCCCACCTGCACCCCAATTCACCTTCCTATAGACCATTAGCCCTGTGCAGAGCTTTTCTATTTTGATCACCACCCTATACTCAATGATTAAAAACATAGCTCATATGGATAGATGCTCAGTTTATATTTGTTGATTAAATAAACTACATCATTTGAAACTGGTAAACCTCTGAGAAAAAAAGGAAGGTGAAAATAATAACAGGAAAATGCCAACAGCTAAAGAATTAGAGATTTTAAAGTCTATTTGAGGAAAGGACAAAAATTTTTCTGCTAATAATGGTTAAATATTTCTAGTAAAAATCTTCCCAATGAAAATGAACTTCATCCTAGTTCCCACAATTTCCTCCCTGAAGTCTGAAGAGGTAAAACCCAGTGGAGGTCCCCTTCATTCTTGACTGCTCTAAATGGTTATGAGAACTGGGCTCAGAAGGAAACCGTTGAACTTCCTTTACCAGTAAACTCTTCCTTGAGACTAGAGCCAAGAGTGAGAAGGGCTTCATCCTTCTTATGTCTCTCCTTTTGGGAAACAAAGGAACATCCCAAAACAAAAGCCCCTACAATGCTCAAATAGACAATACTCAGTTCTCAAACTCTCTCTTTTCAACAGAGATGTATTAAATGAATAAGTAAATGAGTGACTCTAAAGTCCTCCAAGTCTCTTTCTCCATGACAAAGCTTTGTAGAAATTCCAGATACACCCCAGTTCAAAATCTCATATCCTAACAATTTTTGGATTCACCCTTTATTACTGAAAACCTCATAATTCCTGAAAATAAGCTGTAGAAGGACAGATGAACTATTGACCCTACTCTCTATGGAAGTATCCTCCTCCTTCTTCTTTTGTCTTTATTTATGAAGTGACATATACTGAACTTACTTGTTGAAATCATTTGCATTTCCATTTATTTCTTACTATTGTCTCCATAGCTTTCCCCATTGCATGTCCCTAGAATTTGAAATCTATAAATAAAACAACTTCCATTTAGGAGAACACCCTTCTCTGCAGAGTCCTACTCAGTGCAACCTGGACATCTTTGTTTCTCAAACTGTAGATGAAAGGATTCATCATTGGCCTCACAATCGTGTAAAAAACTGTGGATACTTTATCTTGATCCCAAGCCTCAGCAGGAGCAGGCTTAAGATACATGAATGCTGATGATCCAAAGAAAAGAGAAATAGCAATTATGTGGGAGCTGCATGTACTGAAGGCTTTGGACCTGCCTTCCATAGAATGAATGCGGAGAATGCTGGAGAGGATGAAAGTATAAGAAATGAAGATAGTGAAACTGGGCACTATTACACTGATGCCCACCACAATGAAAACTACCAGCTCACTGATGTAGGTGCTTGTGCAGGAGAGCTGCAGGAGGGGAGGTATGTCACACATATAATGATTGATGGTGTTGCCCTCACAGAAAGTGAGTCTCAGTATGCACCCAGTGTGGGCCATGGCACCCACAAACCCCACTGCATACACACCCACCATCAGCATGAGGCAGACCTGTTGGGACATGGAAAGCTTGTACAGCAGGGGCTTGCAGATGGCCACATAGCGGTCGTAGGCCATTGATGTCAAAATGAAGCACTCATCAATGACAAAGAAAGAGAAGAAATAGAACTGAGCCATACACTCTTCATAAGAGATAAAGTTCTCTTTTGAAAAACTCATCAGCATTTTGGGGATTATGACAGAGGAGAAGCAGAGATCGATGAAGGATAGGTTAAAGAGAAAGTAATACATGGGTGTGTGAAGGTGAGGACTCAGCACAATCAGAATAATCAACCCAATGTTCCCCACCATGGTGACCACATAGATCCCTAAGAAAAGAAAGAAAAAAGGAAGCTGGAGCTCTTGCTGTTGTGTTAAACCCAGCAGGATAAACTCAGTTACTAATGAGTCATTTCTCAAGGCCATTCTTCTCTAGGGCATCTGTGGGAAGGGGACAAAAGAGTAACATTAAAATGAGAACTCAGCTCTCTCCACCCAACCCCATAAAAGTGAAATCAAGACCCAAAATGGGACAAAGATCTCACATTCACCTGTCTGTGCAACTTTTTTTTTTCTCCATTTAGTAAAGGCTAAGAGAATGTTTAAAGGTGTACAACTAAACACATTGAGAGAAAGTACCGTAGGGGTAAGTTCCAGGAACCCAATTACCACTCCTAGCTCTACAGCATTTCTGGTCCCCTTCTGCCTTGGCTCTCCACTAGCTCACCTCAGGGTCAATGGTGGTCTCAGCAGAGAGATGTGGCATTTCAAGGTGTTCTTGAATTCCATAGATGAGGTTTGGAAGAAGAATAGCATGACTGATAAAATTCAACACTCACCCTTCTGCATCGGCCCTTAGTGGAGAGCCTTGTTAACTCATCTCCCCTATTCTCACAGAGGGGAAAACTTGATTAGAACAATTTTAGAGGTGATCAGCCCAGAAAAAACATTCTTTTTGTGTTGCTGTTTTGTTTTCGGTGAGTTTTGGACTGAGGAAATCAGAGCACAGGCCTCAGAGACCCAAGCTCTGAGAAGCCATATGAGTTACAAATCATGAATTCTGATGGTGGTTTTGTCCAGAGTGTCCTCTCCAGCTTAAAGGATAGTAAACAGCTTCTGCTGGTGCCAAGAGAGCAATCTGCTTATGACCCAAGGGTTTTTATGCACTGGGATATCTTAGAGACCTGATTAAATATTGGAAGACGTACGTTTCCACAGTGCTTTCCCCAAGGAGCAGACTTTTCAACAAAAAGAAATTACCTACTGTCCATTTACACCTGGTTCATGATAATAACACTGATTTATTGGAAGTATATGATTTTACACACCTTTGCCTTCTTACCAAATGGCCATGTCCCCAAGTAGAAAAGCAGATGACCTTCCCACTTCCATGGTGGGTTTTTCCTAACACCTATCACTATATGAAATACTAGATATATATTTGTTTGCTGTGTCTTACCCTAACAGATACACACACTGTCACGTACCACATCTATATGAATCTAGGCTTTGTAAGGCCAGGAACATCATCTATTGTCTTCAGTGCTATTCCTCCAGCATCTAGAACAATGCCTGGAATATATATTAGGTTCTCAATAAATATTTGTATAATAAAAGAATGAATGAATGAGGATCACTTCCCCTTTTATCCTGAAGCCTATACTGGACACTATAAAAGAATTCTTGCCCCATAGGCAAAGGCTTAAGTGTTACTGTTTTTCTCTGCAGGCCTGAGTATGGTACAGGAAAAGGGCATGTAAAAGCCAGCGCTAAACTCTCATAAGCCATCTAAGAGAAGCCCAGATCAGAGTTACAGAGGTTCAGAAAAAAGAATGTAATTTCCCTCTTCCCTGAATATCACACAAAAAAATTCCACAGGCTCCCAGAGAAGTCTGAGCATCTCTCCTCACAGGACTGCAGCATACACTCAAATGAAAAGTAAGATTTAGATCAGTGTTGGAAGTTCTCAAATACCAGAATCAATGTTCATTAGGAGAGACCTCTGGGGCCACTCAAAATTTTTGTTTACTTTTTTGGCACAGGACTGAAATAATCAAAATGCTGACTTTAAAGAAAGATTGACGGGGAGCTGCAGGATGAACTGGAGTAAGAGAAATTAGAGCAGGATGATCTACATGAGGCAATGACTACAGTCAAGGAATGACACAAAAATGCCCTGAACAGACAGTGCAATCATGAGTGATTCTAAGCAACAAATACACAGAGAAGGCACAGGATGGAAGGGAGTGGATTCTCTGTCCAGGTTAAGAGAAAAGGATTGACTTTTATAGATCCATGTACATGAAATAGGAGTGGTTGAGGGGGAAAAAATGGATCCGAAAGGAAAAGAAAGGTCAGCTGGTCTGATTCCTTCCTTTAATGAGGGGCATATCCATTTGTAGCAAAAGGTGGTCCAATGAATATCCTTTACCATTAGCCAATGCTGTTCCTTTCAGAGAAGCAAGAGAGGAGAAGAAAAGAAGGTATTTCCTTTGCTCCCAAAATGGGATGAAATTCAATCCGCCCTATGAGCTCCACAAGAACATGAGGTAAAAAAATAAAATATTCTCTTTCCTCTACCCATCTTCAACAGCAGTCACAATAAGAGTAGCAGTATTAAACTTTAAAAAAAAAAAGCTTTATTTTTAGAACAGTTTTAGATTTACAGAAAAATTGAGAAGATTGAATATGGTTATCACATGCCCCGCACACAGTGAGCCCAATTATTAACACCTTACATTAGCATGGTCCAATTTTTAAAATTGATGAGCCAGTACTGATGCATTATTACTAATTAAAGTCCATAATATTTGTTTTTAAAAAGGAATAACTGGAAATTTCTTTGCAAAGGGGAGTCCTTTGTACACAGCTGGACAAAGAACCCTGATATTATGTGTCGCATTCTATTCTGTAACTGCATATACCGTGTTTTGAATATGGCCTTGATGGAGCCCAGAATACATTGTTTAGAAAAGTGTAAATACAGTGAGAAAAATAGCATCTACCCACAGATAAAAAGAGAGTGACAAGGTAACTTTATTTATATATGTATATCAATCATACTAATCACACAATGTAATGAACTGGAAACAGTGATTTGAACAGCAGTGACTATCCCCGGTAGGGCATGAAGAAGGTGGGCAGGTTGGTGATCCTCACCCACTGTCACCTCTCCTCAAGAATAAAGGAAAGAGCCACGTCCAACAAGGCTTTCAGCTCCAACACAGACTAAGAGAGTTGAAATGAACAGACATCAGCACTAATGAGGGGTGAAACATTCTGGAAGACTTTGCAACTTTGCCATATACACAATTTTGTCATCCCTTCTCTGTTTCAATAAAATAATAGCTATTAAAACTATTAAGGTAGAAAAGGGCCCTATATAACTGTGAGAAAAAGCAAAGGAGAGAAGGACTAGACAGACAGCATCACACTCTTTAGCTCATCTTCAACGGGAAAGAACCACAAGGGAAAAGCAACTGGTGTTAGCCTTAGGGGAAGGAGTGGGTGGGACCTTTCTATCTCTTGAGTCAATGAATTCAAATTCTAAAATTTTGCTCAGGTCTGGAAAGTGACCAAGGGATCATGACTTTTCCCCCACCTTCCTTCTCCTGCTCTTCCACTTTTGCCTTCTTCTGGTTGTAGGTGTTAAGCAGACCCCTCACTGGCTGTTCATCTCTAGATTATGTCAGACCTAACTGCTCTCTCACCCCACCACTGCTAGTGTTAAGATAATTGCAGTACCCTGACTTCTGATAGCTCAGTGCTTCCAACTGGCCTCTATTACTCTGAAGTCACATCATCTCCAAGATTATTAACAACTACATCACTGTGACAGCCTCTGCTAATGTCAGTCCTGGCCTACAAAGAAGCACCATTCACCTTCTTTCTTTTTTTTTTTTTTTCAATAAATTCAGTTTTATTGAAATACATTCACACACCATACAATAATCCATGATATACAATCCACTGTCCACAGTATGATAGCATAGCTATGCGTTCATCACCACAATCTATCTCTGAACATTTTCCTTACATCAGAAAGAACCAGAACAAGAATAAAAAATAAAAGCGGAAAAAGAACACCCAAATCATCCCCCCATCCCACCCCATTTGTCCTTTAGTTTTTATCCCCATTCCTCCACTCATTCATACACTAGATAAAAGGGGTGTGATCCACAAGGTCTTCACAATCACACTGTCACTCCTTGTAATCTACATTATTATATAATTGTCTTCAGGACTCCAGACTGCTGGGTTGGAGTTTGGTAGTTTCAGGTATTTACTTCTAGCTATTCCAATACATTAAAGCCTAAGAGGTGTTATAAGAATGTCCACCAGAGTGACCTCTCGACTCCATTTGGAATCTCTCAGCCACTGAAACTATTTTGTCTCATTTTGCATCCCCCTTTTGGTCAAGAAGATACTCTCAGTCCCACGATGCTGGGTCCACATTCATCCCCGGGAGTCATACTCTGCATTGCCAGGGAGATTTACACCCCTGGGAGTTGGGTCCCATGTAGGGGGGAGGGCAGCAAGTTCACCTGCTGAGATGGCTCAGTTAGAGAGAGAGAGGGCCACATCTGAGCAACAAAGAGGTACTCAGGGGGAGACTCTTAGGCACCATTACATACAACTTTAGACTCTCCTTTGTGGTAATGAGCTTCATAAGGGCAAGTCCCTTGGTCGAGGGCTCAGCACATCAAACCGCTAGTCCCAATGTTTGTGACAACATCAACACCCGTCCAGGTGAGGATGTCCAACACATCTGCACCTATATTACAATTATAGTAAGTGTCCACGTTAGGCTATGTTTTAAGATTCAATTCTGAGTTTACACATTGTAGTTAGTCCATATTGGTGAGGCATCATCCCTCTCACCATGTTTTCTCCAACACTTTTACTCCTATATATAGATTTTCCTACAATTTTATAGAGTTATATTCACATACCATACATTTATCCACAGTGTACAATCAGTTGTTCATGGTATCATCATAAAGTTGTACATTTATCACCACAATCAGTGCTTGAACATACTGGTTACTACAAGAAAAAATGTTTTTTTTTTAGCAATAAGAAAAAATGATAAAAAGAAAAATAACGTCATGCAATACAATATACTACTAAGGACAGCAAATAACACCACTACCAAGAATTCCATATTACTCCCCTATATCCCCCTCTCATATACATTTAGCATTGGCATATTGCCTTTGTTACATTTAATGGAGGTATATTACAATTACTGTTGACCATAGACTCCAGTTTGCTTTGATAATGTTTTTTTCCCGAATACCATCCCTTTTTCAAATTTCTACATGGTTGACGTTCATTTGCTCTCCCACATGCAAAAACATTTTTATATTTGTATATTTAGTAACAGTCATTGGCCACTCCAGTTTTTGCCACTTTATACAGTCCCAGTCTTTATCATCTATCTTTACTTCTGGTGTCATACATTCTCCTATCCCACATCTTTCAGCTTTACTCACAGACATCTTTGTTCAGTGTACTTACAATACCATGCTACCATCACACAGTATTCTGCTATCTATTTCTGGATCTATGCAATCAATCCTAAACATTCTGTAGTCCTTCAGCATCAAATGGCTGATCTCTGCCCTCTTTCTATCTCCTGGTCGCCTGTGTTGTCAGCTTTTAACTCCCAAAGTTTGTTCATTAATGTCTGTTCATATTAGTGAGACCATACAGAATCTGTCCTTTTGTTTCTGGCTAACTTCAATCAACATAATGTCCTCAAGGTTCATCCACATTATTACATGATCCATGTCTTTGTTCTGTCTTACAGCTGCATAATATTCCATCATGTGTATATACCACAGTTTGTTTATTCACTCATCCTTTGATGGACATTTGGGCTGTTTCCATCTCTTGGCAATTGTGAATAATGCTGCAATAAACATTGGTGCTTAATACATACCAAGTAGTGTTTTAACTGGTCTAGAGGTTACAGGCATTTCACTTCAAAACAACTGTAGTCAGTAGGAACTATTATTAAGTCCGTAACGTAGATGAGGCGAAGAGGCTTGGAGAGATTAAATAACTTGACCCAAATCACACATGTAGTAGTTGGAGGAGTTTGTATTCAAGCTCCTTCAGTCTGACTCCAGAGCCCATTCCATTAATATTTTTCTATTATGCTTCTCTTTTGATATGAAAGACACCAGAAGATGGATAATATTAAAGCTATGATACAATGCCAATCTCAGAGAATTATAGAAAAGTTTTACAAATGGCAAATGACTCTCAGAATTGAACATGGGTTCTAGAACATGAAGGAGGCTATTCCCTCCCTGTACAGAGGAATCAAAATTCCTGATTGAACTGCTACTTAGAGAAGAACGAGTCCCAAAGGAACCACTGCTCATTCGTTGACAAAGATGTACACACAGGCTCAGTAATTTCTTCCCTTGAGTGCTTGGTCAAACTTTGTATAAACTCCTAGATGAAAGCCTCATTTTCCAAGCTTCCAATCAAGTTGCTGAGATCCACAGAGAATAAGATAAATTCACAACATCAGCCAGTTCATGTTTGGAGACATAAAGCTGACGCATTTGCCTTGCACCAAAGAATACATTCTAGGCAAAGCCATAGAATCACAGTCTTTTCCTCTAAAAACTATTCCAGCTTCTCAGACTGAGATTTGTGCTATTTCATTATCTTCCATTATCAGAACCTTTGTCTGTTTCTGGACAGTGAAGGAGAAAGTGCACTGAAGCTCCAACAGCAGTGAGGTTTCCAGGCAGAAAGAGGGCTAAAATCACCTCTGCTGACGTTTTCCATTCCACAGCTACAGGAGTAGAGAGGACTGGGGAGGTCCCCTACCCTTTCTGAACAATACATCTTGATTTTGAGGTGAGACTGCATGAAGGGGAGGTGCAGGAAGAATGTAGGACATTAGAGGAAAACCTCAGCACTTTCACCTTACCAGATATGGAGTACCGGAAAGGTAGGAGGAAGAAAATCGGCTGAGCAGTGTGTACAGAGAATTGCAGTGATTTCACTGTCTCGGAGCTTCAAGAATTTCCATAGGGAGTGGTCTCAAGAACCATCCCCACCCCAACTCCCCCACCCCACCACCCCTGCTCATTAGCACCCTTGCCACAGGACTTGGCTATCCCATTCATTTCTTCAAGGTATTATTTCCTTATCTTTCAAATGTGGATATGAATTTTGGTGCTCACACTAGATGCATATCCTTGATTGCATATGCCAGTAGAGGTGAGGGAATTAAAAAACAAGGAAGGAAAGTTCAAATGAGAGAAGAAAGGTAAAAGGGGGAGTCATTGTTGCTGTGGCTCTGCTTCCAAAATGCTGCCCCAGGCCCCAACAGTCCTCACTTCAGAAACAAAGGATCCCAAGGCCCTTCCTAAAGTGGCATTCTTCTCTCATTTCCTCACAGATCACACCCCTGAAGACAATAGCAATGGAAAATGGCTCTTTAGTAACTGAATTCATCCTGGTGGGATTTACAGACCAACCTGACCTCCAGCTATCCCTCTTCTTCCTCTTCTTAATGAACTATGTGGTCACTGTGATGGGGAATTTGAGCTTAATCAATCTCATTTGCCTGAGTTCTCACCTTCACAATCCCATGTACTTTTTCATCTTCAACTTGTCTTTCATTGATCTCTGCCACTCCTTTGTCCTTACCCCTAAAATACTGATGAGCTTTGTGTCAGAAAAGAACATCATCTCCTTTGCAGGATGCATGGCTCAGCTATTTTTCTTTTGTTTCTTTGTCCACTCCGAGTGCTATGTGCTGACAGTCATGGCCTATGATCGCCACATGGCCATCTGTAAGCCCCTGTTGTACACCGTCACCATGTCCCCTAAGTTCTGTTCCCTGCTGATGCTTAGTTCATACATGATGGGGTTTGCTGGTGCCATGGTCCACACAGGGGACATGGTCAGACTGTCCTTTTGTGATTCCAACATCATCAACCACTATATGTGTGACATTTTCCCCCTGCTCCAGCTCTCCTGCAGCAGCACCTATGCCAATGAGCTGGTGGATTCCATTACTGTGGGCTCAGTTGTCATAGTATCCAGCTTCATTATTTTCATTTCTTATGCTTTGATCCTTTCCAGTATCCTCCATATTTCCTCAGCTGAGGGTTGGTCCAAAGCTTTCAGCACCTGTGGCTCCCACATAATAACTGTTGCTCTTTTCTATGGCTCTGGATTGTTCACACATCTCAAGACTTCTTCTGTTGGTTCTGTGGACCAGGGGAAGTTCTTCTCAGTGTTTTATACCCATGTGGTGCCCATGCTGAACCCCCTCATCTATAGCCTAAGGAACAAGGACGTCAAACTTGCTCTGAAGAAAACCCTGAGGAGAACCGCAAATTGAGCAAAGCCAATAAATAACCCAATAATAAATCATTAGACAAGGGTATAAGTTCTTAAACTTCAATTATTAAGTCTAAGGGTATGTATACTTGTAAATTTGATTTTAAAAACCTGTCAAGTTGCCCTAATAGAACCTATTCCTTTGATTCATATGAGTTAATATTGTCTTTCCATCTCAGAGGACAGACACATTGACCCAAGCTCCCACCTGAGAAATTAATCTGGAGTAAATTAAGCAAACAAAATGAGACAGCTGGGAACCTTGAGTGTGGCTGCAGCAGCACATACGGACTGCACCAGGGGTGCTGTGCAGGAGTGTGGCACTGTGGCCAGACTGCTCCTACTGAAATACTTCCTGCTCTTGGCCTCTCTCTGGGGCACCTAAAATGAATAGCCATGGATTTCACATAACTCCTTCTACAAAAATTTCAACATCTTTTCAAATCATTATTAAAACACAAGCTAAAAATGAAAAAAACCAAAAGGAGAAGGAAGTTAGTATGTGTTTAAAAGGTCAACAGAAGGGATCCTTGTGGTGATGAAACCATTCCACATACTGAATGTGGTGGTGGATGCACAAACCTACACATATAATGAAATGCATAGAGCTAAACACACACAGACACAAATGAGTACAAGTAAATGTGGGAAATTCTGAGTAAGATCAATGGATTGCATCCTTGTCAATATCCTGGGTGTAATATTGTTTTATAGTTTTATAAGATGTTACTATTGGGGGAAACTGAATAAAGGATACATGGAACTTCTCTGTGTTAGGTTCAGAGTCATTCAAGAATCCACACAAATGCAGCGAGTCATGGTTTAAGTAGAGAATTTCAGGTTTATTACAGGAAGAAAGCAGAAGAAAGCAGGCGGGAGCCATCAGAAAAGAAAGAAAGGAAAAATGGCTCCGGCCCTCTGTCTGAGAGCAGCATTTTTTAAAGGAAAAACCCACGTTGAGTATTGGGGGAAAAGTCCTGCTGAGTGTGTTCTGGGCCTCGACTGGGTGAGTGCTTATCAGTTTCTGCTGACTGGTTACTAGGGTTTTAACACACTACTCTTCTTTGATGTGCACTATATTATCCATGTGGAGGAAGCAGCCCTTTTGGCTTGTTTGCGGTCATTCATCTTTATGGGGATATCTGATCTTCCCTTGTCTGCCCCCTGGGGTGTAGGTGCCACTGTGACTGGGATTCCTGAAACAGCCTTCAACCCTTAGTTTATAGCACACCTGGTATTTATGAGATAAGCAGCAGAGCCCGTGGATCAGACATTCCTTCTATATGTTAGACTTTTTCTGGGGCCTGACACTCTGTATTATTTCTTACACCTGCATGTGAATCTACAATTTGATTAAAAAGTTTAATTTAAAAACAAAAAAAAGAACCTAGGCTTTTATCTCAGAACCAGAGAAGTTAAGACATTTAGAGAACTTTAAAATATTATATTCTCCCTGAAAGTGAAGTCTTAAGATACTACTTAGTTGAGTTGGGTTTTATTACTGTCTTAAAATTAATTTGAGATGAACAGTCTCAGTGTAATCAACATTTTACCTGCTAGACAGCTTTCCTATGCCTAGGTATGTCCTTAGCACACATGGTCATGGGGCATCCTGTGGCACGCTGCTCCTGCCTGCATGAATTCCCCCCACCATCAGAGCCTTTACCAAAGGATTTCCATGTTTCAAAACTGGGCATGTGTCAAATGCTTGTTCTGTCCCACAGACTGCTTTAGTATGCCAGGCTGCTGAGAACAGATGCATAAAATGGGTTGGCTTTTAACACTGAGAGTTTATTAGCTTACAAGCTTACAGTTTCAAGGCTGAGAAAAATGTCCAATCAAGTCATCTCTCTCTCCCTCTCTCTCTCTTCCTCCCTCCCTCTCTCTTTCCCTCCCTCCCTCCCTTCCTCCCTCCTTCCATCCATGTATCGCTCACTCGCTTGCTCTCTCTCGCTCTCTCCTGCTCTCTCTCCACATTCATCTGTTTATAAAGGACTCTAGTAACAGGACTAAGACCCACCATGGGGCAGGCCTTAACTGAAGTAACTTAATCAAAGGCTGCACTTAGAATAGGTTTACACCCACAGGAATGGATTAGCTTTACAAACATGATTTTCAGGAGCACATAAACAGTTTCAAACCACCATGCAGACTTTCAGAAAGTTTTGGAACTTTCAGATTGAAAACAAAGTCACATTCAAGCTAGGTAGACCCAATATTGAGAATCAAAGAGTCGATTAGGTATCGGTAATCTCTACACCTTCCTCTTAATGAATTCTCCTTGGATATACAAGGTTTCCCAAGCCCAACATAGCCAAAACCCACCTTTCCTTTTCCTCATTCCTCTACCTCTCCATCTAGATAGCTTCATTATACTGAGTCTGAACTTCCCTTACAGGGACCTCTCTTCTCATCTGTCCATTCCCAAGAGCATCCACATTTTTCCTTCCCAGGAATAACTCACTTGACTGAGGCATCTGCCAGCTTTATAACTACTAAAGCCTCATGCAATCCTGAGCACAAAGGAAAAAAGACCAACATTTCAGAATACTCAGTTTCTGGGCTCCCTTAAGACCTAGGAACTCCATAATACACATTATCTGCCACATATAAATATATATATATATTTATTTTAACGTGTGAAGAATATACTTTCGATCTGTGATTCACTTGGTCTTTATTGTTGGATCTGTTGTTGCTTAAAGTTTACAATTTCATCGTAAAACTCAACAAGGATTAATTGGGTCATTCACCAGAGCTAACAATATCATTACTTGTATAACAGGAGCCTAGATGAGCTCAAAGGAGTCCATACTGCCTGATGAAGTGGGATTCATTAACTCATGGTGAGATGATCTGTTTATTGTCCATATTTATTTGCTAGAATGGATGCTCCATAAGAATTGGAACCATATTGGCACAGTTCCGGGCTATGTCCCCTGAACCAAATGCAGGGTCCAGTACATTGTAGGTGCTTATTTAAATGCTTCTTCCTTACATGGATAATTTTTTTAAAAAAGAGAGGCTGGCATCCAGAAAGCAGCAGGGGTGTGTGGGAAGTGGGGAGTGAATGACCAGGGAGGTGGAATTGTGTGTCAGGAGCTGGAAAGAGAACCTTGAAGAATGTGGCTGTCCTCCTAGGGACCAGCTGCCCTGGAGAGAGGGGGCAGCAGGCAAATCTGACAGAGGGTACAGGGGCACAGCAGCTCCCCCCACCCCAGGGAAGTGCATCTCCTGACTCTGCAGGTGGGAAGGAGGTGGAAGGAAAAGGTGAGAAGGGTAGTGGTGCCACCAGTGAGTTGGCTGGTTCCTGAGCACAACCAGATGCTTCTGAAGACTCCCAGATATTCTTAAGGCAATTTCACAGTGGTTGAATTCCTGCATTTGTTAATGGAAGCATAAGCAGATAGAAATTATCTATTTTAATAAATTATTAGTGTTTTTAACATCTTAAGATTAGAGGTCCTCTAGTGCAACCACCCCCGTCAATGGTGAAATACATTTTAAAACATTTCTGACAGATGATCATTCAGCTTCTGCCTGGATATTTCTAGCCACAGTCACTTGGAAGAAGTACTAACTCCAGCTCCTCAGATTATAGATATCATAGAAGTGACAAAGATATTATCATTCCCCAGACTCTATCAAAATGTTGTAAATAGGTAAAACAATGATTTTTAATTCACAAAATATTTGTTATTATTGGTTAACCTTGGGGAGAAACAAATCTTCCAGTCACATTGCTATTTGAAGACCAGTTCATACAGTATTTGAAACATCTAAACTTACTCTATAAAAATGTGATGAATACATTTTAATTACAGTGGTCAACACAAGAATGCAGATACAACGCATAAGAGAAGCTTACAGATTTTAAACACTGAACCAGGCAGTTCATGGAACCAGCCACCAGGTTGTGCTGTTGATTCAGTCACATTTTTAAAACTACAAAATGTAAACTGCTTGAGATTCATGTTTTGCATCTTTCTCGGGCTCCTAAAATGTATAGCCAAGGATTTTACATAACTCCTAATATAAACACTTCAACTACTTATTCAAACACATAAACTTAGGGAAAAAAAAGATGTGCTTCAGAGAAAAATTTAAATTAGACAGGTTGATTATATTCAATTTGCAGAACTTACTGGGCACTTACTATTTTGGTTCTGGATCTTCCAAAAGAATGGATAAGACATGGCAATCACAATATAAACAACATCTATAAATATAAATAAATTATTCCAATACAGTAGATCACTAGAATGAAAGCTCCATAAAGAGGTTGTTATTTTGTTTACTGCTCTATCCCCAACACCTAGAACACCTAGTAGGAACTCAATGAATATTTGTTGAATGAATGAATTATTTAATAAATTAATGATTATATAATAGTTGTTTGTAGAAAGTGCTATAAACACTTAGGTATATATCTCAGAAATGTTCTCCTCTAATTTTAAATGGTTCTGATATAATCTGTGGTCTATATGCATTCCTATCAACTAATGTTTTAAACATCTTAAATCCATTTGACGGACATTTAAATTTTGCAAATCCCCCAAGACTCTGATATATACCCCAAAGGAATAAAATTATTTGGCATTCTTTAGAATAAATGGTGTCAAAAAAAATAAATTCTATCATTCTATCATGTAACCTTGCCAGAAAATTTTGGATCAATATGTAGTTTTATGAAATTATTTGAACTTATTTTATTTTCAATAAACAAAATTATAAGACACAATAAATAATTATTTTAACTGTACATGACATCTCTGGAGATTCCAACATGCCCAAAATGACCTGGCCCAGCTCCCAACCTTGTGGGAATTATTGTTATAAACAATCCATGGTTAAATACTTCTTTGTTGCCAAATTTGGTTATCCAGCAGGAGAAAAACTTCTTAAGGATGTGTGTGTGTCCACTTTGGCATCTAAACCAATGCAAGATATGTTTCACTTATAGAATTTAGGACACTGTTTCTGGGATACCCTCTCTTTCACATTGAATCACAGCCACTTCTCTTTTTTCTCCTCTCATATTTCTCTATTTCATATTCCTGATTCTTTCCATTCCCTCCTGGAAGGCAATGTGTATTAAAACAAAACAAAACAAACAAAAAAACCCACAGTGGTTGGAACCAGATAAAGGAAGCTTTAAAACTTGGATCTGCCACTTTTCGGTGACCTTCGGCAGATTTTTTAAACTCTGAATCTCAGTTTGCTCTTTTGTAAAACATAATCACATATTTTTCCTTTCTATGGAAAAAAGACATAATCAGAGCTGCATGGGGAGGTCTTCAATCTACTCAGGAACTTTCTCTGCCACATCGCCTTTCTTTCACAAAGAGGAATACAAGATCTTTTCCTCATTTGCACTTACGAAGCTGTATTTCTGCAGCTGAGCAAAGAAACTTCATGCTGTAGATAGCCCTGTGGTCCTTAGCTAAGGACAGTAGGCTACCTCTTTTGCTCTCTCAATTAGGGAGCCCAGAATATTTGTTCAAATCTTAGAAACAGCTAGGAGATCAAAGGAGCTATAAATACACATGAAAAAGGCAGCAACAATTTCACCTAATTTAGCAAGAACTAGTCAGGGCCAGGAAACAGTGTTCAATAAATAAAGTGGCTGTGAATTTTGTCCAAAGAGTGAGCAGTTTGAGAAACAGCATAAATCCCTCGGAATAAAAGTAAATGCAGGAGGGCGGGGCAAGATGGTGGACTGGTGAGCTGTATGTTTTAGTTACTCCTCCAGTAAAGTAGGTAGAAAGCCAGGAACTGCTTGGACTGGACACCACAGAGCAATCTGACTTTGGGCATACTTCATACAACACTCATGAAAACGTGGAACTGCTGAGATCAGCAAAATCTGTAAGTTTTTGCGGCCAGGGGACCCGCGCCCCTCCCTGCCAGGCTCAGTCCCGTGGGAGGAGGGGCTGTCAGTTCCGGGAAGGAGAAGGGAGAACTGCAGTGGCAGCCCTTATCAGAAACTCATTCTACTGATCCAAACTCCAACCATAGATAGACTGAGACCAGACACCAGAGAATCTGAGAGCAGCCAGCCCAGCAGAGAAGAGACAGGCATAGAAAAAAAAAAACAACACGAAAAACTCCAAAATAAAAGCGGAGGATTTTTGGAGTTCTGGTGAACATACAAAGGGGAAGGGTGGAGCTCAGGCCCTGAGGCGCATATGCAAATCCTGAAGAAAAGCTGATCTCTCTGTCCTGTGGACCTTTCCTTAATGGCCCTGGTTGCTTTGTCTCTTAGCATTTCAATAACCCATTAGATCTCTGAGGAGGGCCCTTTTTTTTTTTTTTAATCCTTTTTTCTTTTTCTAAAACAATTACTCTAAGAAGCCCAATACAGAAATCTTCAAAGACTTGCAATTTGGGCACGTCAAGTCAAGAGCAGAACTAAGAGAGCTCTGAGACAAAAGGCAATAATCCAGTGGCTGAGAAAATTCACTAAACACCACAACTTCCCAAGAAAAGGGGGGTGTCCGCTCACAGCCACCATCCTGGTGGACAGGAAACACTCCTGCCCATCGCCAGCCCCATAGCCCAGAGCTGCCGCAGACAACCCAGTGTGACGGAAGTGCTTCAAATAACAGGCACACACCACAAAACTGGGCGTGGACATTAGCCTTCCCTGCAACCTCAGCTGATTGTCCCAGAGTTGGGAAGGTGGAGCAGTGTGAATTAACAAAGCCCCATTCAGCCATCATTTGAGCAGACTGGGAGCCTCCCTACACAGCCCAGCAGCCCAGAACTGCCCTGGGGGGACGGCACTCACCTGTGACATAGCATAGTCATCCCTCAACAGAGGAGCCGGGGTGCACGGCCTGGAAGAGGGGCCCACTTGCAAGTCTCAGGAGCCATACACCAATACCAAGGACTTGTGGGTCAGTGGCAGAGACAAACTGTGGCAGGACTGAATTGAAGGATTAGACTATTGCAGCAGCTTTAAAACTCTAGGATCACCAGGGAGATTTGATTGTTAGGGCCACCCCCCCTCCCAGACTGCCCAGAAACATGCCCCATATACAGGGCAGGCAACACCAACTACACACGCAAGCTTGGTACACCAATTGGACCCCACAAGACTCACTCCCCCACTCAACAAAAAGGCTAAGCAGGGGAGAACTGGCTTGTGGAGAACAGGTGGCTCGTGGACGCCACCTGCTGCTTAGTTAGAGAAAGTGTACTCCACGAAGCTGTAGATCTGATAAATTAGAGATAAGGACTTCAATTGGTCTACAAATCCTAAAAGAACCCTATCAAGTTCAGCAAATGCCATGAGGCCAAAAACAACAGAAAATTATAAAGCATATGAAAAAACCAAACGATATGGGTAACTCAAGCCCAAGCACCCAAATCAAAAGACCAGAAGAGACACAGCACCTAGAGCACCTACTCAAAGAACTAAAGATGAACAATGAGACCATAGTACGGGAAACAAAGGAAATCAAGAAGACTCTAGAAGAGCATAAAGAAGACATTGCAAGACTAAATAAAAAAATGGATGATCTTATGGAAATTAAAGAAACTGTTGACCAAATTAAAAAGATTCTGGACACTCATAGTACAAGACTAGAGGAAGTTGAACAACGAATCAGTGACCTGGAAGATGACAGAATGGAAAATGGAAGCATAAAAGAAAGAATGGGGAAAAAAATTGAAAAACTCGAAATGGACCTCAAGGATATGATAGATAATATGAAACGTCCAAATATAAGACTCATTGGTGTCCCAGAAAGGGAAGAAAAGGGTAAAGGTCTAGGAAGAGTATTCAAAGAAATTGTTGGGGAAAACTTCCCAAATCTTCTAAACAACATAAATACACAAATCATAAATGCTCAGCGAACTCCAAATAGAATAAACCCAAATAAACCCACTCCAAGACATATACTGATCACACTGTCAAACACAGAAGAGAAGGAGCAAGTTCTGAAAGCAGCAAGAGAAAAGCAATTCACCACATACAAAGGAAACAGCATAAGACTAAGTAGTGACTACTCAGCAGCCACCATGGAGGCGAGAAGGCAGTGGCACGATATATTTAAAATTCTGAGTGAGAAAAATTTCCAGCCAAGAATACTTTATCCAGCAAAGCTCTCCTTCAAATTTGAGGGAGAGCTTAAATTTTTCACAGACAAACAAATGCTGAGAGAATTTGCTAACAAGAGACCTGCCCTACTGGAGATAATAAAGGGAGCCCTACAGACAGAGAAACAAAGACAGGACAGAGAGACTTGGAGAAAGGTTCAGGACTAAAGAGATTCGGTATGGGTACAACAAAGGATATTAATAGAGAGAGGGAAAAATATGACAAACATAAACCAAAGGATAAGATGGCCGATTCAAGAAATGCCTTCACGGTTATAACGTTGAATGTAAATGGATTAAACTCCCCAATTAAAAGATATATATTCACAGAATGGATCAAAAAAAATGAACCATCAATATGTTGCATACAAGAGACTCATCTTAGACACAGGGACACAAAGAAACTGAAAGTGAAAGGATGGAAAAAAATATTTCATGCAAGCTACAGCCAAAAGAAAGCAGGTGTAGCAATATTAATCTCAGATAAAATAGACTTCAAATGCAGGGATGTTTTGAGAGACAAAGAAGGCCACTACATACTAATAAAAGGGGCAATTCAGCAAGAAGAAATAACAACGTAAATGTCTACGCACCCAATCAAGGTGCCACAAAATACATGAGAGAAACACTGGCAAAACTAAAGGAAGCAATTGATGTTTCCACAATAATTGTGGGAGACTTCAACACATCACTCTCTCCTATAGATAGATCAACCAGACAGAAGACCAATAAGGAAATTGAAAACCTAAACAATCTGATAAATGAATTAGATTTAACAGGCATATACAGGACATTACATCCCAAATCACCAGGATACACATACTTTCTAGTGCTCACAGAACTTTCTCCAGAATAGATCACATGCTGGGACATAAAACAAGCCTCAATAAATTTAAAAAGATTGAAATTATTCAAAGCACATTCTCGAACCAAAATGGAATACAATTAGAAGTCAATAACCATCAGAGACTTAGAAAATTCACAAATACCTGGAGGTTAAACAACACACTCCTAAACAATCAGTGGGTTAAAGAAGAAATAGCAAGAGAAATTGCTAAATATATAGAGACGAATGAAAATGAGAACACAACATACCAAAACCTATGGGATGCAGCAAAAGCAGTGCTAAGGGGGAAATTTATAGCACTGAATGCATATATTAAAAAGGAAGAAAGAGCCAAAATCAAAGGACTAATGGATCAACTGAAGAAGCTAGAAAATGAACAGCAAACCAATCCTAAACCAAGTAGAAGAAAAGAAATAACAAGGATTAAAGCAGAAATAAGTGACACAGAGAACAAAAAAACAATAGAGAGGATAAATATCACCAAAAGTTGGTTCTTTGAGAAGATCAACAAGATTGACAAGCCCCTAGCTAGACTGACAAAATCAAAAAGAGAGAAGACCCATATAAACAAAATAATGAATGAAAAAGGTGACATAACTGCAGATCCTGAAGAAATTAAAAAAATTATAAGAGGATATTATGAACAACTGTATGGCAACAAACTGGATAATGTAGACGAAATGGACAATTTCCTGGAAACATATGAACAACCTAGACTGACCAGAGAAGAAATAGAAGACCTCAACCAACCCATCACAAGCAAAGAGATCCAATCAGTCATCAAAAATCTTCCCACAAATAAATGCCCAGGGCCAGATGGCTTCACAGGGGAATTCTACCAAACTTTCCAGAAAGAACTGACACCAATCTTACTCACACTCTTTCAAAACATTGAAAAAAATGGAACACTACCTAACTCATTTTATGAAGCTAATGTCAATCTAATACCAAAACCAGGCAAAGATGCTACAAAAAAGGAAAACTACCGGCCAATCTCCCTAATGAATATAGATGCAAAACTCCTCAACAAAATACTTGCAAATCGAATCCAAAGACACATTAAAAAAATCATACACCACGACCAAGTGGGGTTCATTCCAGGCATGCAAGGATGGTTCAACATATGAAAATCAATCAATGTATTACAACACATTAACAAGTCAAAAGGGAAAAATCAATTGATCATCTCAATAGATGCTGAAAAAGCATTTGACAAAATCCAACATCCCTTTTTGATAAAAACACTTCAAAAGGTAGGAATTGAAGGAAACTTCCTTAACATGATAAAGAGCATATATGAAAAACCCACAGCCAGCATAGTACTCAATGGTGAGAGACTGAAAGCCTTCCCTCTAAGATCAGGAACAAGACAAGGATGCCCGCTGTCACCACTGTTATTCAACATTGTGCTGGAAGTGCTTGCCAGCGCAATCCGGCAAGACAAAGAAATAAAAGGTATCCAAATTGGAAAAGAAGAAGTAAAACTGTCATTGTTTGCAGATGATATGATCTTATATCTAGAAAACCCTGAGAAATAGAGGATACAGCTACTAGAGCTAATAAACAAGTTTAGCAAAGTAGCGGGATACAAGGTTAATGCACATAAGTCAGTAATGTTTCTATATGCTAGAAATGAACAAACTGAAGAGACACTCAAGAAAAAGATACCATTTTCAATAGCAACTAAAAAAATCAAGTACCTAGGAATAAACTTAACCAAAGATGTAAAAGACCTATACAAAGAAAACTACATAACTCTACTAAAAGAAATAGAAGGGGACCTTAAAAGATGGAAAAATATTCCATGTTCATGGATAGGAAGGCTAAATGTCATTAAGATGTCAATTCTACCCAAACTCATCTACAGATTCAATGCAATCCCAATCAAAATTCCAACAACCTACTTTGCAGACTTGGAAAAGCTAGTTATCAAATTTATTTGGAAAGGGAAGATGCCTCGAATTGCTAAAGACACTCTAAAAAAGAAAAACGAAGTGGGAGGACTTACACTCCCTGACTTTAAAGCTTATTATAAAGCCACAGTTGCCAAAACAGCATGGTACTGGCACAAAGACAGACATATAGATCAATGGAATCGAATTGAGAATTCGGAGATAGACCCTCAGATCTATGGCCGACTGATCTTTGATAAGGCCCCCAAAGTCACTGAACTGAGCCATAATGGTCTTTTCAACAAATGGGGCTGGGAGAGTTGGATATCCATATCCAAAGAATGAAAGAGGACCCCTACCTCACCCCCTACACAAAAATTAACTCAAAATGGACCAAAGATCTCAATATAAAAGAAAGTACCATAAAACTCCTAGAAGATAATGTAGGAAAACATCTTGAAGACCTTCTATTAGGCGGCCACTTCCTAGACTTTACACCCAAAGCACAAGCAACAAAAGAGAAAATAGATAAATGGGAACTCCTCAAGCTTAGAAGTTTCTGCACCTCAAAGGAATTTCTCAAGAAGGTAAAGAGGCAGCCAACTCAATGGGAAAAAATTTTTGGAAACCATGTATCTGACAAAAGACTGATATCCTGCATATATAAAGAAATCCTACAACTCAATGACAATAGTACAGACAGCCCAATTATAAAATGGGCAAAAGTTATGAAAAGACAGTTCTCTGAAGAGGAAATACAAATGGCCAAGAAACACATGAAAAAATGTTCAGCTTCACTAGCTATTAGAGAGATGCAAATTAAGACCACAATGAGATACCATCTAACACCGGTTAGAAGGGCTGCCATTAAACAAACAAGAAACTACAAATACTGGAGGGGATGTGGAGAAATTGGAACTCTTATTCATTGTTGGTGGGACTGTATAATGGTTCAGCCACTCTGGAAGTCAGTCTGGCAGTTCCTTAGAAAACTAGATATAGAGCTACCATTCGATCCAGCGATTGCACTTCTCGGTATATACCCGGAAGATCGGAAAGCAGTGACACGAACAGATATCTGCACGCCAATGTTCATAGCAGCATTATTCACAATTGCCAAGAGATGGAAACAACCCAAATGTCCTTCAACAGATGAGTGGATAAATAAAATGTGGTATACACACACGATGGAATACTACGCGGCAGTAAGAAGGAACGATCTGGTGAAACATATGACAACATGGATGAACCTTGAAGACATAATGCTGAGCGAAATAAGCCAGGCACAAAAAGAGAAATATTATATGCTACCACTAATGTGAACTTTGAAAAATGTAAAACAAATGGTTTATAATGTAGAATGTAGGGGACCTAGCAGTAGAGAGCAATTAAGGAAGGGGGAACAATAATCCAAGAAGAACAGATAAGCTATCTAACGTTCTGGGGATGCCCAGGAATGACTATGGTCTGTTAATTTCTGATGGATATAGTAGGAACAAGTTCACAGAAATGTTGCTATATTATGTAACTTTCTTGGGGTAAAGTAGGAACATGTTGGAAGTTAAGCAGTTATCTTAGGTTAGTTGTCTTTTTGTTACTCCCTTGTTATGGTCTCTTTGAAATGTTCTTTTATTGTATGTTTGTTTTCTTTTTAACTTTTTTTTTCACACAGTTGATTTAAAAAAGAAGGGAAAGTTAAAAAAAAAAAAAAAAGAAAAGAAAAACAAGGAAAAAAAAAAGATGTAGTGCCCCCTTGAGAAGCCTGTGTAGAATGCAGGGGTATTCGCCTACCCCACCTCCATGGTTGCTAACATGACCACAGACATAGGGGACTGGTGGTTTGATGGGTTGAGCCCTCTACCATAAGTTTTACCCTTGGGAAGATGGTTACTGCAAAGGAGAGGCTAGGCCTCCCTATGGTTGTGCCTAAGAGCCTCCTCCTGAATGCCACTTTGTTGCTCAGATGTGGCCCTCTCTCTCTGGCTAAGCCAACTTGAAAGGTGAAATCACTGCCCTCCCCCCTACGTGGGATCAGACACCCAGGGGAGTGAATCTCCCTGGCAACGTGGAATATGACTCCCGGGGAGGAATGTAGACCCGGCATCGTGGGACGGAGAACATCTTCTTGACCAAAAGGGGGATGTGAAAGGAAATGAAATAAGCTTCAGTGGCAGAGAGATTCCAAAACGAGCCGAGAGGTCACTCTGGTGGGCACTCTTACGCACACTTTAGACAACCCTTTTTAGGTTCTAAAGAATTGGGGTAGCTGGTGGTGGATACCTGAAGCTATCAAACTACAACCCAGAACCCATGAATCTCGAAGACAGTTGTATAAAAATGTAGCTTATGAAGTGTGACAATGGGATTGGGAAAGCCGTAAGGACCACACTCCACTTTGTCTAGTTTATGGATGGATGAGTAGAAAAATAGGGGAAGGAAACAAACAGACAAAGGTACCCAGTGTTCTTTTTTACTTCAATTGCTCTTTTTCACTCTAATTATTATTCTTGTTATTTTTGTGTGTGTGCTAATGAAGGTGTCAGGGATTGATTTAGGTGATGAATGCACAACTATGTAATGGTACTGTAAAGAATCGAAAGTACGATTTGTTTTGTATGACTGCGTGGTATGTGAATATATCTCAATAAAATAAAAAAAAAAAAGTAAATGCAAAAGAGCCAAGGGTCTTTAGTTTTAGCTCATAAAAAGAGGTCCAAACTTCAAATTAGCTCTGTCAAGTTCTATTTTATGAGGTGAATTTAGTCAAGAATGAATGGTGAATTTTAGTAAATACCTTTTTAGCAACTATGAGGCTGACCATATGATTTTCTTCCTCAGCGCTATTAGTAAATAAATTAGATTAGATTTCCAGATATTGAACCATCCACACAGTCATGGAATAAACCCTACCTAGATGGGATGAGTTATTATTTTTTTCTGTTTCTGAATAGTGTTTGCCAATATTTTATTTAAGGGTTTTGTATTGATATTCATAAGTGAGGTTGGTCTGTAGTTTTCTTCTCAGTTTGCTGTCAGTGTAATGCTCACTTCACAAAAATAATTTTTAAGTTTTTCTTCTTTTTCTAGTCTCTGAACCCATTAAGCATTATTG
This sequence comes from Choloepus didactylus, assembly GCF_015220235.1. NCBI lineage: Eukaryota > Metazoa > Chordata > Mammalia > Pilosa > Megalonychidae > Choloepus > Choloepus didactylus. The sequence goes on along the minus strand of NC_051312.1, from coordinate 141,591,082 downwards.
GAATGAGCTGGTTTTTGGTAGAATTCTCTGAAAAATTCTCATAGATGTAAAACCATCTAAGACATAAATTTTTTTGTCTAATTCTTTGACATCTTTCTCTATTTCAACTTTAGATTTTCTGTCACAGAATTAGATTTATTAAATTCTATTTTCCTAAATACTGTTCCATTTCATCCAGGTTTTTCAATTCATTTGAATAGAGTTGAACAAAAAAAGTTTATTTTGTCTTTATTTCCTATGTTTCTATGATTATTTCCTCCTTATTTCTTATTTTTTAGATTTGTGCTTTCTCCATTTCTATGAATTGGGATAGCTAGTAGTTGATTCATTACATTGCTTTCTTCAAAGAATCTGCTATTGAATTTATTTATTAATTCAAATTTTTTGTTTTCTAATTCAATAAATTCCACTTTTAACTGTAATTCCAGCCCACTATTTTACTTCAGTTTCTTTTATTATGTTTCTTCTCCTAACCTATTAAGTGCTCCATTAATTTATCTTCTTTGTTCTGTTTATTGATAACACATTCAAGTTAAAAATAATTTTTCTGCTTTAGATGTGCTCATATCCCATAAGTTGTGAAATGTTGCATTTTCATGTGCTTTTTATAGATATTTTGCAATTTTGTGTTTCTCTTTGAGCTATGAGTAGCTTAAAAGAGTTTTAATTTCCAGGTAATAGAGGATTTTAATTTTCTGATTAATAAAGTTTTATCTTTATTTCAAAGTGACCAGAGAATATTGTCTGCAATATTTCTAATATATGAAACTTTATGAGGTTTGCTTTTGTAACCAAAAACCAAGTCAATTTATGTATCTGTTTCTTGATCTCTTGATAAGAAGGTGTATTTCTAATTTCTAAGACACCGAACTACACACACACACACACACACACACACACACACACACACAAGAATTACATATAAGGTAATCATACATATGTAAATTTGATTTCTTACTGATTATCTTAATTACATTTTTATATCCTTTCTATCTTTCTGTAAACTTGTTTTATCATGGACTAACAGAGGTAATTTAAAGTTTCCTTCTACTAGGTTGTTGATTTCTCTTCAAAATCTGATGTTTTGCTATTTGATGCAAAGAGAGTCACAGCTATTACACATTCATTGTGAATTGTACCTTATAGCATCAAAAATTCTCCTTATTTAACATTTTGGGTCCAATTTCCATTTCTGACTGATAATCAAGTTGTTTATTTGTTTACATTTACTGGTAACTGTTTGGCTACCATTTTATTTTTAATCTTTCTCAAGAACTTGGATTTAGGTGTTATTTCTTGTACACATCACAGAGTGGTATTTTGCCTTATGATCCAGTCTAAGTCTTTTTTATTTTAAGACAGAGGCTAGTGCATTTACATTTAAAAATATAATATATATTTGCTCTAGGTTTATCATAAGAGGTTATGTTTTCTCATTTTACATTTACACTATTTTAAGCCATTCATTAGGTGGTTAGTTTTCTTTTCTTTGTGTGTGTGTTGTTCTGATATTTAGAAAGGTTTGTATTTTTGTTCTACTGCATACCTTTATAATTATAACTTTATATAATACCCTTAATGTATCTCTTACTTCCCTGTTATAATCATTGATAAATGAGTGCATTTCCTCCACCACTCAATTTTAGCCAAAAATAAATTCTTTCTTTGTGTTTATTTTGCACTCATAAATATGCTTATTCTTTGTTTGTTAGCTTGTAGGTACTCTTGTCCTACCTCCAAGGAGATGGAAAATTTTTCTCATTAGGCATATATTCTAATTATCATTGTCAATTTTCAGAAAACAGTCTCAATCCCACCTCAACTCATTTACGCATCAATTAAGGCACGTAGTTGTACACATTAATGGAAACCAAAGACAACTAGAGTCCTTATAATCCATGAAGTGAAAGCTTGAAACCTTCACCTATCATTTTTTTTAATCATCATTTTATTGACATATATTCACATACCACGCAGTCATACAAAACAAATCGTACTTTCGATTGCTTACAGTACCGTTACATAGTTGTACATTCATCACCTAAATCAATCCATGACACCTTCATTAGCACACACACAAAAATAACAAGAATAATAATTAGAGTGAAAAAGAGCAATTGAAGTAAAAAAGAACACTGGGTACCTTTGTCTGTTTGTTTCCTTCCCCTATTTTTCTACACATCCATCCATAAACTAGACAAAGTGGAGTGTGGTCCTTATGGCTTTCCCAATCCCATTGTCACCCCTCATAAGCTACATTTTTATACAACTGTCTTCGAGATTCATGGGTTCTGGGTTGTAGTTTGACAGTTTCAGGTATCTACCACCAGCTACCCCAATTCTTTAGAACCTAAAAAGGGTTGTCTAAAGTGTGTGTAAGAGTGCCCACCAGAGTGACCTCTCGGCTCGTTTTGGAATCTCTCTGCCACTGAAGCTTATTTCATTTCCTTTCACAAACCCCTTTTAGTCAAGAAGATGTTCTCCGTCCCACGATGCCGGGTCTACATTCCTCCCCGGGAGTCATATTCCACGTTGCCAGGGAGATTCACTCCCCTGGGTGTCTGATCCCACGTAGGGGGGAGGGCAGTGATTTCACCTTTCAAGTTGGCTTAGCCAGAGAGAGAGGGCCACATCTGAGCAACAAAGAGGCATTCAGGAGGAGACTCTTAGGCAGAAATATAGGGAGGCCTAGCCTCTCCTTTGCAGCAACCGTCTTCCCAAGGGTAAAACCTGTGCTAGAGGGCTCAACCCATCAAACCACCAGTCCCTTATGTCTGTGGTCATGTTAGCAACCATGGAGGTGGGGTAGGCGAATACCCCTGCATTCTCCACAGGCTCCTCAAGGGGGCACTACATCTTTCTTTTTTTCCTTGTTTTTCTTTTTTTTTTTTTTTTAACTTTCCCTTCTTTTTTAAATCAACTGTATGAAAAAAAAAAGTTAAAAAGAAAACAAACATACAATAAAAGAACATTTCAAAGAGACCATAACAAGGGAGTAACAAAAAGACAACTAACCTAAGATAACTGCTTGACTTCCAACATGTTCCTACTTTACCCCAAGAAAGTTATATAATATATCAACATTTCTGTGAACTTGTTCCTACTATATCTATCAGAAATTAACAGACCATAGTCATTCCTGGGCATCCCCAGAACGTTAGATAGCTTATCTGTTCTTCTTGGATTATTGTTCCCCCTTCCTTAATTGCTCTCTACTGCTAGTTCCCCTACATTCTACATTATAAACCATTTGTTTTACATTTTTCAAAGTTCACATTAGTGGTAGCATATAATATTTCTCTTTTTGTGCCTGGCTTATTTCGCTCAGCATTATGTCTTCAAGGTTCATCCATGTTGTCATATGTTTCACCAGATCGTTCCTTCTTACTGCCGCGTAGTATTCCATCGTGTGTATATACCACATTTTATTTATCCACTCATCTGTTGAAGGACATTTGGGTTGTTTCCATCTCTTGGCAATTGTAAATAATGCTGCTATGAACATTGGTGTGCAGATATCTGTTCGTGTCACTGCTTTCCGATCTTCCGGGTATATACCGAGAAGTGCAATCGCTGGATCGAATGGTAGCTCTATATCTAGTTTTCTAAGGAACTGCCAGACTGACTTCCAGAGTGGCTGAACCATTATACAGTCCCACCAACAATGAATAAGAGTTCCAATTTCTCCACATCCCCTCCAGCATTTGTAGTTTCCTGTTTGTTTAATGGCAGCCCTTCTAACCGGTGTTAGATGGTATCGCATTGTGGTCTTAATTTGCATCTCTCTAATAGCTAGTGAAGCTGAACATTTTTTCATGTGTTTCTTGGCCATTTGTATTTCCTCTTCAGAGAACTGTCTTTTCATATCTTTTGCCCATTTTATAATTGGGCCGTCTGAACTATTGTCATTGAGTTGTAGGATTTCTTTATATATGCAAGATATCAGTCTTTTGTCAGATACATGGTTTCCAAAAATTTTTTCCCATTGAGTTGGCTGCCTCTTTACCTTTTTGAGAAATTCCTTTGAGGTGCAGAAACTTCTAAGCTTGAGGAGTTCCCATTTATCTATTTTTTCTTTTGTTGCTTGTGCTTTGGGTGTAAAGTCTAGGAAGTGGCCGCCTAATACAAGGTCTTGAAGATGTTTTCCTACATTATCTTCTAGGAGTTTTATGGTACTTTCTTTTATATTGAGATCTTTGGTCCATTTTGAGTTAATTTTTGTGTAGGGGGTGAGGTAGGGGTCCTCTTTCATTCTTTTGGATATGGATATCCAACTCTCCCAGCCCCATTTGTTGAAAAGACCATTATGGCTCAGTTCAGTGACTTTGGGGGCCTTATCAAAGATCAGTCGGCCATAGATCTGAGGGTCTGTCTCCGAATTCTCAATTCGATTCCATTGATCTATATGTCTATCTTTGTGCCAGTACCATGCTGTTTTGGCAACTGTGGCTTTATAATAAGCTTCAAAGTCAGGGAGTGTAAGTCCTCCCACTTCGTTTTTCTTTTTTAGAGTGTCTTTAGCAATTCGAGGCATCTTCCCTTTCCAAATAAATTTGATAACTAGCTTTTCCAAGTCTGCAAAGTAGGTTGTTGGAATTTTGATTGGGATTGCATTGAATCTGTAGATGAGTTTGGGTAGAATTGACATCTTAATGACATTTAGCCTTCCTATCCATGAACATGGAATATTTTTCCATCTTTTAAGGTCCCCTTCTATTTCTTTTAGTAGAGTTATGTAGTTTTCTTTGTATAGGTCTTTTACATCTTTGGTTAAGTTTATTCCTAGGTACTTGATTTTTTTTAGTTGCTATTGAAAATGGTATCTTTTTCTTGAGTGTCTCTTCGGTTTGTTCATTTCTAGCATATAGAAACATTACTGACTTATGTGCATTAATCTTGTATCCCGCTACTTTGCTAAATTTGTTTATTAGCTCTAGTAGCTGTATCGTCGATTTCTCAGGGTTTTCTAGATATAAGATCATATCATCTGCAAACAATGACAGTTTTACTTCTTCTTTTCCAATTTGGATGCCTTTTATTTCTTTGTCTTGCCGGATTGCCCTGGCAAGCACTTCCAGCACAATGTTGAATAACAGTGGTGACAGCGGGCATCCTTGTCTTGTTCCTGATCTTAGAGGGAAGGCTTTCAGTCTCTCACCATTGAGTACTATGCTGGCTGTGGGTTTTTCATATATGCTCTTTATCATGTTGAGGAAGTTTCCTTCAATTCCTACCTTTTGAAGTGTTTTTATCAAAAAGGGATATTGGATTTTGTCAAATGCTTTTTCAGCATCTATTGAGATGATCAATTGATTTTTCCCTTTCAAGTTTTTAATGTGTTGTAATACATTGATTGTTTTTCTTATGTTGAACCATCCTTGCATGCCTGGAATGAACCCCACTTGGTCGTGGTGTATGATTTTTTTAATGTGTCTTTGGATTCGATTTGCAAGTATTTTGTTGAGGAGTTTTGCATCTATATTCATTAGGGAGATTGGCCGGTAGTTTTCCTTTTTTGTAGCATCTTTGCCTGGTTTTGGTATTAGATTGATGTTAGCTTCATAAAATGAGTTAGGTAGTGTTCCCTTTTCTTCAATGTTTTGAAAGAGTTTGAGTAAGATTGGTGTCAGTTCTTTCTGGAAAGTTTGGTAGAATTCCCCTGTGAAGCCATCAGGCCCTGGGCATTTATTTGTAGGAAGATTTTTGATGACTGATTGGATCTCTTTGCTTGTGATGGGTTGGTTGAGGTCTTCTATTTCTTCTCTGGTCAGTCTAGGTTGTTCATATGTTTCCAGGAAATTGTCCATTTCTTCTACATTGTCCAGTTTGTTGCCATACAGTTGTTCATATTATCCTCTTATAATTTTTTTAATTTTTTCAGGATCTGCAGTTATGTCACCTTTTTCATTCATTATTTTGTTTATATGGGTCTTCTCTCTTTTTGATTTTGTCAGTCTAGCTAGGAGCTTGTCAATCTTGTTGATCTTCTCAAAGAACCAACTTTTGGTGATATTTATCCTCTCTATTGTTTTTTTGTTCTCTATGCAATTTATTTCTGCTTTAATCCTTGTTATTTCTTTTCTTCTACTTGGTTTAGGATTGGTTTGCTGTTCATTTTCTAGCTTCTTCAGTTGATCCATTAGTTCTTTGATTTTGGCTCTTTCTTCCTTTTTAATATATGCATTTAGTGCTATAAATTTCCCCCTTAGCACTGCTTTTGCTGCATCCCATAGGTTTTGGTATGTTGTGTTCTCATTTTCATTCGTCTCTATATATTTAGCAATTTCTCTTGCTATTTCTTCTTTAACCCAGTGATTGTTTAGGAGAGTGTTGTTTAACCTCCAGGTATTTGTGAATTTTCTAAGTCTCTGATGGTTATTGACTTCTAATTGTATTCCATTGTGGTCCGAGAATGTGCTTTGAATAATTTCAATTTGTTTAAATTTATTGAGGCTTGTTTTATGTCCCAGCATATGATCTATTCTGGAGAAAGTTCCGTGAGCACTAGAAAAGTATGTGTATCCTGGTGATTTGGGATGTAATGTCCTGTATATGTCTGTTAAATCTAATTCATTTATCAGATTGTTTAGGTTTTCAATTTCCTTATTGTTCCTTCTGTCTGGTTGATCTATCTATAGGAGAGAGTGATGTGTTGAAGTCTCCCACAATTATTGTGGAAACATCAATTGCTTCCTTTGGTTTTGCCAGTGTTTCTCTCATGTATTTTGTGGCACCTTGATTGGGTGCATAGACATTTACGATTGTTATTTCTTCTTGCTGAATTGCCCCTTTTATTAGTATGTAGTGGCCTTCTTTGTCTCTCAAAACATCCCTGCATTTGAAGTCTATTTTATCTGAGATTAATATTGCTACACCTGCTTTCTTTTGGCTGTAGCTTGCATGAAATATTTTTTTCCATCCTTTCACTTTCAGTTTCTTTGTGTCCCTGTGTCTAAGATGAGTCTCTTGTATGCAACATATTGATGGTTCATTTTTTTTGATCCATTCTGCAAATCTATAACTTTTAATTGGGGAGTTTAATACATTTACATTCAACGTTATAACCGTGAAGGTATTTCTTGAATCGGCCATCTTATCCTTTGGTTTATGTTTGCCATATTTTTCCCTCTCTCTATTAATATCCTTTATTGTACCCATACCGAATCTCTTTAGTCCTGAACCTTTCTCCAAGTCTCTCTGTCCTGTCTTTGTTTCTCTGTCTGTAGGGCTCCCTTGAGTATCTCCAGTAGGGCAGGTCTCTTGTTAGCAAATTCTCTCAGCATTTGTTTGTCTGTGAAAAATTTAAGCTCTCCCTCAAATTTGAAGGAGAGCTTTGCTGGATAAAGTATTCTTGGCTGGAAATTTTTCTCACTCAGAATTTTAAATATATCGTGCCACTGCCTTCTCGCCTCCATGGTGGCTGCTGAGTAGTCACTACTTAGTCTTATGCTGTTTCCTTTGTATGTGGTGAATTGCTTTTCTCTTGCTGCTTTCAGAACTTGCTCCTTGTCTTCTGTGTTTGACAGTGTGATCAGTATATGTCTCGGAGTGGGTTTATTTGGGTTTATTCTATTTGGAGTTCGCTGAGCATTTATGATTTGTGTATTTATGTTGTTTAGAAGATTTGGGAAGTTTTCCCCAACAATTTCTTTGAATACTCTTCCTAGACCTTTACCCTTTTCTTCCCCTTCTGGGACACCAATGAGTCTTATATTTGGACGTTTCATATTATCTATCATATCCCTGAGGTCCATTTCGATTTTTTCAATTTTTTTCCCCATTCTTTCTTTTATGATTTCATTTTCCATTCTGTCATCTTCCAGGTCACTGATTCATTGTTCAACTTCCTCTAGTCTTGTACTATGAGTGTCCAGAATCTTTTTAATTTGGTCAACAGTTTCTTTAATTTCCATAAGATCATCCATTTTTTTATTTAGTCTTGCAATGTCTTCTTTATGCTCTTCTAGAGTTTTCTTGATTTCCTTTATATCCCGTACTATGGTCTCATTGTTCATCTTTAGTTCTTTGAGTAGCTGCTCTAGGTGCTTTGTCTCTTCTGGTCTTTTGATTTGGGTGCTTGGGCTTGGGTTATCCATATCGTTTGGTTTTTTCATATGCTTTATAATTTTCTGTTGTTTTTGGCCTCGTGGCATTTGCTGAACTTGATAGGGTTCTTTTAGGGTTTGTAGACCTATTGAAGTCCTTATCTCTAATTTATCAGATCTACAGCTTCGTGGAGTGCACTTTCTCTAACTAACCAGCAGGTGGCATCCACGAGCCACCTGTTCTCCACAAGCCAGTTCTCCCCTGCTTAGCCTTTTTGGTGAGTGGGGGAGTGAGGCTTGTGGGGCCCAATTGGTGTACCAAGCTTGCGTGTGTAGTTGGTGTTGCCTGCCCTGTATGTGGGGCGTGTTTCTGGGCAGTCAGGGAGGGGGGGTGGCCCTAACAATCAAATCTCCCTGATGATCCTAGAGTTTGAAAGCTGCTGCAATAGTCTAATCCTTCAGTTCAGTCCTGCCACAGTTTGTCTCTGCCACTGACCCACAAGTCCTTGGTATTGGCGTATGGCTCCTGAGACTTGCAAGTGGGCCCCTCTTCCAGGCCGTGCACCCCGGGTCCTCTGTTGAGGGATGACTGTGCTATGTCACAGGTGAGTGCCGTCCCCCCAGGGCAGTTCTGGGCTGCTGGGCTGTGTAGGGAGGCTCCCAGTCTGCTCAAATGATGGCTGAATGGGGCTTTGTTAATTCACACTGCTCCACCTTCCCAACTCTGGGACAATCAGCTGAGGTTGCAGGGAAGGCTAATGTCCACGCCCAGTTTTGTGGTGTGTGCCTGTTATTTGAAGCACTTCCGTCACACTGGGTTGTCTGGGGCAGCTCTGGGCTATGGGGCTGGCGATAGGCAGGAGTGTTTCCTGTCCACCAGGATGGTGGCTGTGAGCGGACACCCCCCTTTTGTTGGGAAGTTGTGGTGTTTAGTGAATTTTCTCAGCCACTGTATTATTACCTTTTCTCTCAGAGCTCTCTTAGTTCTGCTCTTGACTTGACGTGCCCAAATTGCAATTCTTTGAAGCTTTCTGTATAGGGCTTCTTAGAGTAATTGTTTTAGAAAAAGAAAAAAGGATTAAAAAAAAAAAAAAGGGCCCTCCTCTGAGATCTAATGGGTTATTGAAATGCTAAGAGAGAAAGCAACCAGGGCCATTAAGGAAAGGTCCACAGGGCAGAGAGATCAGCTTTTTTTCGGGATTTGCATATGCGCCTCAGGGCCTTGGGCTCGGGCCTGAGCTCTGCCCTTCCCCCTTCTATGTTCACCAGAACTCCAAAAATCCTCCGCTTTTATTTTGGAGTTTTTCGTGTTGTTTTTTTCTATGCCTGTCTCCTCTCTGCTGAGCTGGCTGCTCTCAGATTCTCTGGTGTCTGGTCTCCGTCTATCTATGGTAGGAGTTTGGATCAGCAGAATGAGTTTCCGATAAGGGCTGCCACTGCAGTTCTCCCTTCTCCTTCCTGGAGCTGACAGCCCCCCCTCCCATGGGACTAAGCCTGGCAGGGAGGGGCGCAGGTCCCCTGGCCGCAAAAACTTACAGATTTCGCTGATCTCAGCAGTTCCACGTTTTCATAAGTGTTGTATGAAGTATGCCCAAAGTCAGATTGCTCTGTGGTGTCCAGTCCATGCAGTTCCTGGCTTTCTACCTACTTTCCTGGAGGAGTAACTAAAACATACAGCTCACCAGTCTGCCATCTTGCCCCGCCTCCTCACCTATCATTTTGTAAGAGTTTCCCTGTTAGCTCTCAATGAGACCCTCTGTTCATGGCCCTATTCAAGTTGCATTTTATGTTCACTCGGTAATTTTGTCCTTGTGATGGTTTCCAGTAACCCACTCCCAGATTCAAAGTGGCACCTTAAATAATGAGAGTGAGCTACAGTTGCTAGAAGTCCCTTCTGTTAAAAGTGCAAAGATAACTATTATGTGGGAGGTTCAGTTATAATAATCACTCACTCTTCCTCTCTTATTTAACTAGTGAGGACAAGCACAGGGAGCCAAAAGAGGATCAAAATACCATGTCATTTTTATTAACAGCAAAGCTGAAGAGGAAAATACGTCAAGACTCAAAACGCCCTTCTAAAACCTGAACCCTAACTTATCAACCAAGTCAGACACAGGAGAAGTTAGAAATGAAATAGCTGAGATCTAATTTGGCCTTGCCAAGAATTTGCCTTACTTCAGGACCCAGCAGATGAGCGACGAAGACAGCTGGTCATGTGTCCAATGACCAACCTGTCAGTATTTTTTGATCCTATCTCTGAGATTAATCTAGCCTCCTCTCATAAAGGGGACCAAGTAAGAAAGCAAAATTAGGTATGGAAAGTGCTCACTTCTGAACTGCTCCCTTCTGGCAAGTAGAACCAAGCCCTACACTTTGGTAGAGATTACTAGGTGCCTACCCAATAACCATTTTCCCCATTCTTATTCTGTAACAAAACCCTATTTTATCCCCAGAATGGCAATATTCTGCAGTAAAATGTCAAGTTTCCCACTATTCCTTGCAGGTAGGCACGGCTAATGAAACCTCATGGAAGTTACTCTTTCATGAAAAGCATCCTTTTTCTCTCCCCTCCCCTTTTTCTTCCTTCTGCTTGGAATATGGACAAAATAGAAGCTCTGGCAGTTCTCTGGAAACCATGACGCATCCTTGAGAATGAAGTCACTACTAAGACAGAAGAGCAGAAAGACAGAGAAAGGCTGAGTCCTTGACAACTGGGTGATGTCAAATCAGCCCTGAACTGCCTACCTCCAGATGCCTTTTATGTTAGAGAAAAATAAAACCTTATGTGTTTAAACCACTCTAGTCATATTTTTGTTACTATCAGCTGAATCACTGAGTAAATGACATATTTCATTTATGACAGTGTGACAGGAGAGAGGGTGATATGCGTATTTCTCTAACACCTAGGCTTGGGGCTAGTGCTGAGCCACAGGCATCCTCCCATCTGTTCCACAGAGAGTGAGAAAGCACCTGGCCTAGGAAAGTTCCCCGTGGACTCTCACTCCACTGCTTGGTATCAATCACTTATCCCTGTGCCCTCCAGCCTGTTCAGAAAATGGGATAATGTGTGGATAGGAAGAACAGTTTATCTCCCCTTATATTTCCAAATTAGGTCTCTAACTAACCATTAGATGTTTCTATTTGGATATCAATGTTGATAATTCTTTTGCATTTCTGATTTACAACTGACTGTAGATATAATCATAGAAACTTACAACTGACTGTCGATTATAATCATAGATCAAGACCAGGGTCATGGGCTCAGGACTCACCATCAAAATTGGTGTTGAAGTAATGGAGTGGGAGAGAGGCTGCAGGAAGAGCTGAGAAGACTGCACCCTGGGGAATCCCAACTTTAAGAGAGAAAAAAAAACAGCCTTGCTGCATATCAAAATGTCATGATGTTGTGAGGTGACAGAATTATGGTAAAGTGGCAGAAGGATTCATCTGAGACATCTGACACTGAGGCATAGATCAAATCATGCCTGTCAGTTACTATAAGACAGACGCCCCCCCCCCCCCCAAACCTGTTCCAATGTTGACCAACTAATAAAGAACGTCATGCAAAATGACCTATCCTTGATTTGGGAGAGAGGAGAAAGACTTTGGTATTTATAAAATGTTGTATTTTCTGTAGGAGCCATAGATGTTGTAGCAAGAACCAGGAAAAGTTCCTCTGAGTTTATGTCATTTCAGATCCTGTCATAAGGGGACTGGTTTCCAAAATATCCAAGCCAGTGCCTCATTAAGTCAAATTTATAATTTAACTTCAACACTCTCTTCAATATGGAGAAAATGTAGGAAAGTTATCCTCAGACTTTACTGCACTTCTTCCATAATTGTTCTTTTCCATTCAGATCCTTATGGCCCTGACTTGTGCCTTGTTCCTACTCATTTCTTCCAGTGATACTTGTTTATTTTCCAATGATACATATTTAATCTCATCCTTCTTCATTCTTGATTCTTTCCTACATAGGTCAATAGGCCCAGACACACACATTCCCCTGGAATATAGGATCCAGCTAGGCCCAGAAAACACACTGGCAAGGTTCAATATGGCATTAATTCACTTCCAATAAATGAGTTAATATGTGCTCAGCAAATGTTCAGTATCATTACTATCATGATCTAGGTATACTCCAGGCATCAGACTTCCCCACCTCCTTTAAAAGTCTCCTACCTCTTATATATTTGGAGAAAATAAGGTTTGTCTCCCATCTCCTTCTCAGGCCATGAAACAGGTGCCTCTCTGTGCTGCCCTCAGCTCCCCTTGAGCCTGCCTTGTTCCCGGCCATGACACCTGGACCACCTTCCGGCTCAGGATAATGCCGCTACCTCTGCACAAGAGCCAGCAGAGGGGTAAAGGCAAGGATGGCCTGACTTCCTTTACTGCCTTGTCCTATCAGCAACATACACTGTGAAACTCTCCAATTTGTCAGAGAAATATAAGCAAAGCAAAAAATATAGACTCACTACTCTATACGATTTTCCCATAATCTAAAAAGAAAGCACCAAATATTCTTCACAGAGAGTCTCCCCAAGGACTCCTCAAGTTTCCAGCCTCCACTCAGAAAGCACCCTGCTCTTCTGACCACATTATGACTCTGCATCCACCCATCTTTCCACATGGGTTGGCATGGCCCTAGGTTTGTCTTCCGCCTTACCCTCAGAGTAGTTCACGAGGGTGTATTTCCTACACTCTATGCTATTCGACATTAAATAGCAGAATCTTTAGCAGAGTAGTACAGAGTGGTCTTTGGCACTCAAAATTCGGATCACTTCCAGACCTCCCTGAGAGTGGGAAGTATAATATGATTCTGCTTTCTTCCTGATTCTCTAATAGTTACCTGTAATACTAATATACATATGTACACACATACAATTCTCAGAGACTGTGAAGTCTAAACCCACTTTAAAGAATAAAGCATTTTCCTAAATGCCCCCATAATCTGTACAATGAATCCAGGGCAGGATAGAGGGAGCATTTAACATAATCATGCAGATCCATGGAAATTCTCCTTTGTTCTTCTTTTGCTTTCAGCCTGAGTCCCCAGAGTCTAAGAAATTGGCTCAATTACAAGATCACCTACTCCCTGGTTACCACCCAAGGCCCAGGAGTTTTAAAACTTGGATTTGGGTTTTTCTTCACATTTCAGTAAAATTTGTGGGCCAGGCCTTCTTCTGTGCTACATGCACGTGCATAAAATGATCTTCCCGGCCAAGCAACCTCTCTAAGGGTTGGAAGACTATATTACCAATGGCACCATATCTACCCTTGCTCTTTGATAAGGCTGAATCTGTAACTGAAGAAAAAATAACTTAATTCACTCCCCTGTACCATCATATCACTGCCTGCCCCATCTCCCAGCCAGAAATGTGGTTTTGCTTGGATAAAGCCATTTTGCCTGCCAAGAAAAAGATAGAAGTCATAGAGACTCATTTATCTCTTGAGTTTAGTATAGAGTTCAGCAAACAATAGGCACTAAATAGATGCTAAGTTGCATGCACCAAACCAATTTAAGTGGTACAAAATGGTATAATCCAAGAAGAAGGATACACTAGAGACTTCCAAATTTTTAAAGTGGAAAAAAGACACTGTTTTAGGGGGAAAAAACAATTAAAATGCCACCTCCTTCAGATAAAAAGATGCTTGAGTATGATGCTTACCATGATCAACTGCCAACCAAACAAGCAGGACCATCAGAAGAGCACTCTCTTCAGGGTTTTACCCAGGGCAAGCTTAACATCCTTATTCCTCAAACTGTAGATCAAAGGGTTAAGCATAGGAACCACATTGGTGTAGAAAACTGAGGCAAATTTACCATCGTGCATAGATCCAGGAAAATAAGTTGTTGAATAGGTGAATGCCCCTGACCCAAAAAACAGAGCAACCACAATTATGTGGGAGCCACATGTGCTGAAGGCTTTGGACCTGCCCTCAGCAGAGGGAATACGGAGGATGTTGGAAAGAATCAAAGCATATGAGATGAAGATGCTGATACTGGATATTGTGATGATGACTCCAACAACAATAAAAAACACCAGCTCATTGATACGTGTGCTGCTGCAGGAGAGCTGCAAGAGAGGGAGGACTTCACACAGATAATGGTTGATGATGTTGGAATCACAGAAGGTCAGTCTCAGCATGTTTCCAGTGTGGGCCATGGCCCCAGCAAATCCCATCACATATGAACCAGACACCAGCACAGAACACACCTGAGGGGACATGGTGACTGTGTACCGCAGAGGATTGCAGATGGCCACGTAGCGATCACAGGCCATCGACACCAACACATAGCACTCAGAGTTGACAAAGAAACAGAAGAAAAATAGTTGAGTCATGCATCCCACATAAGAGATGGTATTTCCTGATGCAAAATCACTCAGCATTTTAGGGGTAAATACACAGGAATAGCAGAGATCTATAAAGGACAAGTCGAAGAGGAAAAAGTACATTGGGGTATGAAGGGTGGAATTCAGTGCAATTAACATCATCAAGCCCAAGTTGCCCACCACAGTGAACATATAGATCCCTAAGAACAGAAGGAAGAGGGGCAGCTGGAGCTCTGCTTGTTCTGAAAATCCCACAAGGATAAACTCAAGCACTAAAGAGGTATTTCTTAGAGTCATTCTCTTCTGGGGAGTCATCTGTGGAAACATGGGAGGAAACACATAGAGAAATGCTGGGCACAAGCATGGCTGCTGAGAGAAGATTATAGAAGTTAAGCTAGTGCACTGATGCCCCTCCTTTCTCTTCTCTTTCTTCCCTCATCTATGCTCCTCTCTCCAAATGTACTGACAACGTGTCTATAACAAATGTCAGCTCCCCTGGGCTGATTGTGTATCCAAGCTAGAGTCAGTTGCATGGGCAGCAATAATTCTGTCCTTGCATGAAAGAGGAGGAAACAGTTTATCCAAATTGGCTGCCAAGACCCTCAGAAAGACACCCAAAGAGCCAGGAAATACAAACCGGGCCCAGTGCCAAAGGAGCCTCCCCAGACCTGAGAGAAAGGAGCTCTCGTGTCCTCCATTGTTTCCACCCATTCTCTGCTTCCTTCTCCCAACCAGATACCAGGTTCCTCCCTAAAGAGAAAGTCGAGAGTGTCCCCAACTGTATCCATATATCCTATCTTTCTCTTCGAGCCCCTTCATTCAATCTTACCTCAAGGTCAATGTTGAGAACAGGGAGCAGAACAATATTTTCCAGAGACCTTGGCTGTTGGATGTAAAAGAAAACCATCAGGAAAGATGGGGTTTAGACAGTCACCTTCCTTCTCCCTGGACCCACATTCTGGGCCTCATGCATTCTCTTTTTCCATAGCTAGGAGGAGAAAATGGCACTGTTAGTGCATAAAGTGGACAGCCTTAAGAGTTTACTGTTCTGATTCCCTTGGTGCTGAGAATCAGAACTTTTACAGACCCTAGTCTGTACAAGGTGCTCTAGGAATAGACCAACAGTTCTTTTTATGGATTTTCCCAGATGGTCTACTCCAACTTCAGGAGAAAAAATAGCGATCCTCATTTTCACCAGAACCCCAGTTGGCAGATCATAGAGAACTTTATGCTGCTTGATTATCTGAGGGACTCAATTAGACACAATTTCCCCTGGGAAATTCTCAGAGATCTGTCTCTATAGGGAAGAAATTGCACTGCCTTTGTTTACAGCTTGGGTTATGATGCTTACCTAGCATCTTGGGACCAACGTACTCTACTCAAGCTTTCCCTTTACTCCAGGGATTTCATGTCCTGTAGAGTTGAGCTTGGAGACTCATTTGTCCTCTCCTTCATTAACTCTTAGAGCCTAAGCTTGATTTTGAGGCGAGGACAAAAGAAAAAAGTCAGATTAGGGTTGTAAGGGCCAAAATGTTCTCCCATATGATATCTGAGAAGACCTCAGCCAAAAGGCTTCTGGCATCATGTCCTGTTCTGCTGAGGACAGCGGAGACACTTTCACTGCTGCAACTACCACCTACACTCAGTTCTTTTTTGCTATATATGAAGAGCTTAAATTATCACAACACACATGCAAGGGAGCACATGCATGCACGCGCGTGCACGCGCACACACACACACACTTACATGAGGTTTTTCTACAGATGTTGCAGGCCAAAGGTATAAAAGGAAGTGTACCTGAAGTTTTACTCCTACCATTCCCTGGATGGCAAAGCTGCTCTCCATATGATCTGCTACATGAATATTCCAAGGAACATTCAAAACATATGGATATATGCATTTCCAAATTCCAGCTGAGGCTGCCTAAAGTAATCTCAGTTTGCACAGGACAGTCCTGATTCATACCTATTTTCCCTGCATCCCTGATTCATCCTAATAGCATGGCTGGATGATTTATAAAACTATTTATGTTCTGTACTCCATTTATATTTTAAGTGTCTAGGTTTAAATAATAAACTGCATGGTCACCCTACAAAAATGAGCAGCAGCATCTATTCAGGTACTCTGGCCCCTATTGCTTCCTGGACACCCTGAGCTCCATCTCCTTTCCTGACTGAGGGAGACTCTCTCTCTTTGACCCTCCTTGCCCTCAAAGGTCTCCTTAAGTACCTACCCACCCTGGACAACCAATGTTCTCTCTTCAGTAGAATATGGCTTCAAAAATGGGACGGGCATTGATGACAAGCTGCTTCTGAGTTCCACCTAGCCAAAAGCCACAAAGCAAAGACATTCAAAGCCTGGCTACCTGCTTGAAATAGGTGAAAGGGAAAAACAGGAGGAGAGAGATCACCTTGGTATAAGAACTAAATATTGGTACAATATACTGTTGTATACTATTGTATTTTGGAACAGTAAATTCTTTGGTGGTATTTAACAAAACTGAACACAAACATACATTGTAACCCAACAGTTTACCTCCAAGATGTATACCCAACAGTAATAAGTACATATGTTCACCAAAAGACAAGCCAAGGATGCTCCCAGCAGCATTATATATAATAGCCCAAAACTGAAAACAGCCCCATATAAATCAACTGTAGACTGCATAATAAATTGTAGGATATTAATAAAATAGAGCCCTATGTAGCTGTGAAATTTAATGACATACAACTACATGCAGCATGGATAAATGTCACAAACCTATTAAGGAGCAAAAGAATCTAGACACAAAAGGATACATACTTTATAATTCCATTTATATAAAGTTCAAAACAAGCAAAGCCAGCCAATGGTACTAGAAGTCAGATAGCATTTATCCTTCATCAAGCGGCCAGGGCCTAAGGAATGGAAAGGGATATGAAAGCTGCATCAGAGTTGCTGGTAATGATTTGTTTCTGATAAGGATGCTGGTTATGCAGATGTGTTCAGTGTGTGAAAATTCATCCAACTATATTAGGGTGAAACAAAAATTTTACTTAAAACATAAATGGAGTATAAAACATTAATATTTTTATAAGTCATGCTGCCAAACTAGTTTAAGAATAAAATTACTAAACACTGAGTCATAATTCTTTCATTTGTAAAATGGGAATTCACAGACCTAACAACTCAGTACAGTAAAACATACAAAAAAAAAAAAATCCACTATTTTTATTTCTCCTCTATTTTGTGCCTCTTAAATTTAAACAAATATTATTTTTCTAATATAAAGAGAGTAAATCAAGGGGAAAGAGAATTAAGGCAACTGTGGAATGCCTGGCATTGTGTTGGGTATTTTCTAATGCAATATGATGTCTTTAACACTATAACAAAGTTATAAAACTGTGTGTGTAGCAGATTGTAAGATTGTATTTTCCAAAGAAGGCCATACCAATTCAACTCTCTCCCTCTCCCTCTCTCTCTTTTACACACACACACACACACACCTGGCATCCATCATGCTCTTGGTACAATGTGACTGACACTCTCACCCAGCTATGGGATCTATGTTCCCTAATCTTGTATCTAGACAGGGCCTTGGAGTTTCTCCAATTGATAGGGTGTGGCAGAAGTGATGCAATGTGACTGCCAAGGTTAGGTCATAAAGGATAAAGCTTTCACCGGACTCTTACCTTTCTTTCTTTCTCCACTTTTACTCCCCTTTTGTTATCTCCCAGCTTTTTAGAACAGTCATGTTGGAATCTTCTGGCCTGGTCTCAAAATGCATGACTGGACAGCACAGTTACAGTCTTTTGTGCAGTGCTGAAGGGAAGGAGTGCCACTCTAGGACCTCTGTGCTGGGGGGTGGACACCAGGAAAGTGACTCAAGGGAAATGGCCAGGAGAATCTCCAGCATCTGTCTACATTACTTAGTTCAATTCCCCCACCCTATCCAGAGTCTCTGTCCAGTTCCATATTTGGATGATGTTTTTGAGGTTTAATTTTATGAAATAATCATTCCTTTTTAGTATATATAATTTCCTACCCACTGTCATTTCCCCTCTTGTATGATAATTTAACAGACATGCAGCAATGGCCCAGAAATGAAACAAAAAGAATCTCTGTTCCTTAGAGTAAAAGTCAATTTATTCATTTATTTATTAAGATCAGCTACTTCCCCCGATATCTCAAAAAATTGTTTATAATCAGAAAAATCTCTCCTGGTAAAACAAAGCTAATAATTCTGGGTAAATTATAAAAACATGTGTTTGTTAATGTTTGACTGTCAGAAACTAAGTGAATTCCTACGAGAGAAAAAGAGAAAAGAAAGTAAAGATCCAGGTACTGGACCTGGAGCTTGCCCGTGGGGAACTGGCAGATTCCAGGTTGTCCAGAGTCTGGGTTATAATGGGCTACATGGGCGGGACATAAAAGATAAAAGCCTCAGACTCAAGCAGGTTGGGAGTTTGGAACCATGATTAACTCATAATATTGGATCTCCAAAAGGAAATATCCCCAGTGTCTAAATTAGAGAAGGAAAATTGTCCCACAAAGGAAGACAGAAAAGATCTGTGTCTGACTTGGCCTTGATGCTCAGAGGACAGAAAAAGAGATAAACCATCCCCTGAGAATTTTTAACCACCTCTGCGGTTGAGGCAAAAATATTCTTATTATGTATATAATGAAAAAAAATACTCTCTGGTGAAAGTAATTTAAATACAGATATCAATGAGTTTTGAATATAAATATCCAAGGATCATGATTTCACTTAAAAAAAAAAAAATCACCAAACACAAAATAAGCCACCATGAATGAGAATCACTATGAATGAGAAACCACCAACTACAGAATCAGACCTGCAAAATCATTAGACTTGCCAGGGACAGAATACAAAATAAATGCTTTTAATGTGTTTAATGAAATAAGAGCACAAATTGAAAGTATGAAGAAGAAACCATGTATATTGGCCAGGGAGATATTTTTAAAGAATGAAATAGGACTTTTAGAAATAACATGCTAATTGAAATCAGGAACTGCGTGGCTATGTTAAACCTAGTAGGCACCTATATCAACCTACTAGGTACCAGTGAAGAGAAAATAAGTGATCTGGAGGGTACACCTGAAGAAATTATCCAGAAGTCAGCATCAGCAAGAGAAGGGGGGGGGGGTAGAAAAATAATTTTTAAAATTCAGAAATAAAGAAGGTCCAAAAGATACATAAAATCACCCACCACATTCTAGGCCCTGTTCTTTGCTCTAAGAATAAAGCAACAATCAAGACAAACATGGCCCTGTACTTACAAACGTAAATATAATCTAGAGAAATCTAGAATAAACTGACATTTACACAAAATTAATTAGAAATATAATAAGTGTGGCAGAGGGAAGTTGTGGGGTGCTATGAAACCATTTCACGGGGGAAGGAGATGTGTGTGGCCCTACTGAGTCTGGAAGGTCAAGGAGGAAGTGAAATTCAGGTTCAAAACCAAAAAGTAAGAGGGAATAATAGATATTTTTATTCTTTGTTTGTGACTGTCCAACATTGGAACTCCTCCGTAAGTTTGAGGAAACTGCCCTTGTTTAAGTTTGGTTGGCTCCAAGACTGCCTCTCTCTGAGGAAGCTCCTGAGACCATGAGATGAGGCAGAACAGAAGAGCTGAGCTCAGCCAGTTGGATGTTACCATGAGGACTCTGAATCTGGGGCACATGACACAAACAGGAGGAATTTATATTTCGTGTTGGCAAAGACAAAAAAAATTTACCAATAGACAACAAAGGCTGGGTGCTGAAGATACCAGCTATAGCCAACAGCAGCCTCGCCAAGCTGTTCTATGGTGTCTTTGGCTGTGATTCCACCGCCTGGCTTTCCCTGGATCCTGCCTGGTTCTAAAAGCTGGTTCCCCAGTTTGCTCTAAGATTCTGTGAACCACCCCATTTCCAGCCAATAAACTTCCTCTTTTTTTTTTTAAACCAAAGTTAACCAGAATCTGATGTTTGCAGTTAAAAACTGCAAGTGTAGTAGGGCCTAGCATTTAAGGGGGCTATGGGTAGAGAATGGAGAGGGGGAGAGCAGCCCAGGCCGTGGGCAATGTTTTTTGATGTTCGGATGAGGGCAGAGATGCCCACCACAATCACCTTCTTAAAGGGGCATGGCAAATCCTCCATCTACGATTTGCTCTATTTTGAATGATTTTCCTCTTAGAGGAAAATGTTTAAGCGTGATTTGGATGATAAAATGACCAAACATTCCAGATTCCAGAGATTGCTCTTCTTCAAAACCTTGTACAAAGTTTTAAAACCTTCAATTCCTCAACGGCTCCTTATTCTTTAATAAACTGAATTTTGCTGCTTAGTAGAATAAATATAATAAGCCTTTTTGTTGGATCACAGAAATTAATTCAATGAATTATCTGGGCAGCTGTTTTAATGCAATGTGAGCCATATCAAAAAAGAAGAAGGAGAAAAGGAGGAGGAGGAGGAAGGGCAAGAGGAGGAAGAGGAGGAGAAAGAGGAAGAAGAGGAAGAAGAAGGAGAAGGAGAAGACGATAGATTGTTTTAACATCTAAGAAAGCTAATGGAACAATAATTATTTTTATTAATGATTAGGTTGCTCATATATGGTTAAACTGATCAATGCATACAGAATCCTATATTTCACATATTCTATATTCAATTTTTTTTTCTATTGAGGTCCCTTGTAAAATCAATAGATGGAATAGCTTTTTGCACTTTGTAAAACTTTGAAAAATAATTTTACTCAAAAAATCATTATAGTCTATTATAGAGAATACATCTTTGACCTTATAACATGTTGTTTTATGCTAGATTTTTATTCAGAAACCTTCTCCAATCATTACATGGTTACTATGGAAATGCACAATCTGCTTTATGATATGATTTTAGAAATGCTTGCTATTAGTCTTGAATAATAAGTAGAAGGTTACCAGCAGAGAAAATCAGGAGGGCATTCTGAGCAAAGGAAATCACAAAAGGAAATATAAAAGTCACTTTAAAAATGGCAAATTTGGGGAATGATAAAAGGTGTTCAGGATTGGATCATAGTATACCGGCAATGAGGGGTAGGAGACTTGGGGGGTAGGATAAGGGTAATAATTAATCATATTCCTCTTCCCTCTCTGAATCCATAATCAGTTGAGAAATCAGCCACAGGAGTTAGACAGACAGGGATAAAAATACCAGCCTTATTGCTGATAAAGTTGACTAGGGAGGCCAGCTTAGATGTGTACCTGCAACAGACCCTGAAACTGCACACCACAGATTAAATTTATGAATCCAGGCCCAAACTTAGCTGGACAACAGCTGGTATACTCTGCAAGGAAAAGGAGTTGCAAACGGAAGAGACAAGTGTGATTTTTGAAATGGGCTTTTCCTAATCAAAAAAAAAATTGGAGAGAACAAGTGTGGGAAGGGGGCTGGGCCACACTGAACCACAGTAAAAATTCCTCCCCCCAACTTCTCACCAGTCCTAGAACAAGGTATGCAGGGAAAGAAAAGGTCTCTTCCTTATTTACCTGCCTGGGACACAGAGGTTCCTCCCCCTGTAGGGAAAGTGAAGCATGCGGCAGAGAGGCTCACAGTTTGCGCCCATATTTGTTGGCACCACAAAGAGTCTACACTTGACTGAAGTCGATGGTGAGCAAGATGGGAGCATCTTGGCATCACCAGTCTTGCATTTTGACTTTTGGAAATGAGCAAGGATGGATCTGGAGACAAGGAACCCTGAACCAAGGTAGTGGGAGGGATATGCAGGCTTTCACACCTAAGGGATACATCTGATGAAGAGAATCAAGCATGACTTAAGAGACTGAACAAAAGAGAACGAGAGATCAAAGAGAAAGCTACTCATATAATTTAGAAAAGGAATTCAGGATCACCCAGATGAACACATCACTGTTACAAAGCTTTCTGAAAACAAAGAAACAGTGTTGTTTTTCTGTGTAGCAAAGAGAAACATTTTGCATCATTCCACTGACCTTGCAGCTTTAAACTCAACCAAGGTAGCAACTTAAAATCAAGATTTTCATATGTATTTAATCAGACAGAAAACTTCTCAATATATTACAGAATGAAAATAAAATTACAAAGTATACTTACACTGTGATCTCATCTTTGAGTGTATATATAGTTTTTGCAAACTGGTCCAAGCCACACATATACATACACATATGTATACACACACATACATACACAAAAACTTTTTCAAAGAATATATACCAAAAGGCTAACCGTGGTTATCTCCAGGTGGTAGGATCACAGATATTTTAAATCTTCTGCTTATCTCTACTTTTACATATTCCCACAACACTGAAGTATTACTTTTGCACATTTAAGAAAAAATATAAAAAGTTAAATTAAAAACAAAATACTGCACAATTTAAATAATTTTAAGGTCTCACTGAGGATTTGTTCAACTTTTATTTGCACCTTCTATGCCTGTCAGGCATTAAGCTCCCTACATGTATTATACCACTTGGCTGAGGTTGGGAACATAATCTCAATTAAGCATTTTCTGAATATATTACTGTAAAAGCCATATACAGTAATTTGGCAGCTCTCACATGTGTTTATTACTGACCCTATTAATTTAAAACATTAAAACAGGGAAAAAATCTTGAGTGTTTTTCCCTTGACATAGCGTTCTGGCAAACTGTTTCCAAATAAGAACATAGGGATTTGCTCAGCTCAGGCATCACAGTCAAGAACATGAACATTGTACAGGATGAATATATGCATCACATATGCTATTTCTTACAGTCTTACAGATTGAACCTTCCAGAAAGCAGCTAGTATTAAAAATGTAGGTTCTAGGAGGCGGGGCAAGATGGCAGACTGGTGAGCTGTATGTTTTAGTTACTCCTCCAGGAAAGTAGGTAGAAAGCCAGGAACTGCGTGGACTGGACACCACAGAGCAATCTGTCTTTGGGCATACTTCATACAACACTCATGAAAATGTTGAACTGCTAAGATCAGCGAAATCTGCAAGTTTTTGCGGCCAGGGGACCCGTGCCCCTCCCTGCCAGGCTCAGTCCCGTGGGAGGAGGGGCTGTCAGCTCCGGGAAGGAGAAGGGAGAACTGCAGTGGCAGCCCTTATCAGAAACTCATTCTACTGATCCAAACTCCAACCATAGATAGACTGAGACCAGACACCAGAGAATCTGAGACCAGCCAGCCCAGCAGACAGGAGACAGGCATAGAAAAAAAAAAACAACACGAAAAACTCCAAAATAAAAGCAGAGGATTTTTGGAGTACTGGTGAACACAGAAAGGGGAAGGGCGGAGCTCAGGCCTTGAGGCGCATATGCAAATCCTGAAGAAAAGCTGATCTCTCTGCCCTGTGGACCTTTCCTTAATGGCCCTGGTTGCTTTGTCTATTAGCATTTCAATAACCCATTAGATCTCTGAGGAGGGCCCTTTTTTTTTTTTTAATCCTTTTTTCTTTTTCTAAAACAATTACTCTAAGAAGCCCAATACAGAAATCTTCAAAGACTTGCAATTTGGGCACGTCAAGTCAAGAGCAGAACTAAGAGAGCTCTGAGACAAAAGGCAATAATCCAGTGGCTGAGAAAATTCACTAAACACCACAACTTCCCAAGAAAGGGGGGTGTCCGCTCACAGCCACCATCCTGGTGGACAGGAAACACTCCTGCCCATCGCCAGCCCCATAGCCCAGAGCTGCCCCAGACAACCCAGTGTGATGGAAGTGCTTCAAATAACAGGCACACACCACAAAACTGGGCGTGGACATTAGCCTTCCCTGCAACCTCAGCTGATTGTCCCAGAGTTGGGAAGGTGGAGCAGTGTGAATTAACAAAGCCCCATTCAGCCATCATTTGAGCAGACTGGGAGCCTCCCTACACAGCCCAGCAGCCCAGAACTGCCCTGGGGGGACGGCACTCACCTGTGACATAGCACAGTCATCCCTCAACAGAGGACCCGGGGTGCACGGCCTGGAAGAGGGGCCCACTTGCAAGTCTCAGGAGCCATACGCCAACACCAAGGACTTGTGGGTCAGTGGCAGAGACAAACTGTGGCAGGACTGAACTGAAGGATTAGACTATTGCAGCAGCTTTAAAACTCTAGGATCACTAGGGATATTTGATTGTCAGGGCCACCCCCACTCCCCGACTGCCCAGAAACACGCCCCACATACAGGGCAGGCAACACCAACTACACACGCAAGCTTGGTACACCAATTGGGCCCCACAAGACTCACTCCCCCACTCACCAAAAAGGCTAAGCAGGGGAGAACTGGCTTGTGGAGAACAGGAGGCTCATGGACGCCACCTGCTGGTTAGTTAGAGAAAGTGTACTCCATGAAGCTGTAGATCTGATAAATTAGAGATAAGGACTTCAATAGGTCTACAAACCCTAAAAGAACCCTATCAAGTTCAGCAAATGCCAAGAGGCCAAAAACAACAGAAAATTATAAAGCATATGAAAAAACCAGACGATATGGATAACCCAAGCCCAAGCACCCAAATCAAAAGACCAGAAGAGACACAGCACCTAGAGCAGCAACTCAAAGAACTAAGGATGAACAATGAGACCATAGTATGGGATATAAAGGAAATCAAGAAGACTCTAGAAGAGCATAAAGAAGACATTGCAAGACTAAATAAAAAAATGGCTGATCTTATGGAAATTAAAGAAACTGTTGACCAAATTAAAAAGATTCTGGACACTCATAGTACAAGACTAGAGGAAGATGAACAACGAATCAGTGACCTGGAAGATGACAGAATGGAAAATGAAAGCATAAAAGAAAGAATGGGGAAAAAAATTGAAAAAATCGAAATGGACCTCAGGGATATGATAGATAATATGAAACGTCCAAATATAAGACTCATTGGTGTCCCAGAAAGGGAAGAAAAGGGTAAAGGTCTAGGAAGAGTATTCAAAGAAATTGTTGGGGAAAACTTCCCAAATCTTCTAAACAACATAAATACACAAATCATAAATGCTCAGCGAACTCCAAATAGAATAAATCCAAATAAACCCACTCCGAGACATATACTGATCACACTGTCAAACACAGAAGAGAAGGAGCAAGTTCTGAAAGCAGCAAGAGAAAAGCAATTCACCACATACAAAGGAAACAGCATAAGACTAAGTAGTGACTACTCAGCAGCCACCATGGAGGCGAGAAGGCAGTGGCACGATATATTTAAAATTCTGAGTGAGAAAAATTTCCAGCCAAGAATACTTTATCCAGCAAAGCTCTCCTTCAAATTTGAGGGAGAGCTTAAATTTTTCACAGACAAACAAATGCTGAGAGAATTTGCTAACAAGAGACCTGCCCTACTGGAGATACTCAAGGGAGCCCTACAGACAGAGAAACAAAGAAAGGACAGAGAGACTTGGAGAAAGGTTCAGTACTAAAGAGATTCGGTATGGGTACAATAAAGGATGTTAATAGACAGAGGGGAAAAATATAACAAACATAAACCAAAGGATAAGATGGCTGATTCAAGAAATGCCTTCACGGTTATAACGTTGAATGTAAATGGATTAAACTCCCCAATTAAAAGATATAGATTCGCAGAATGGATCAAAAAAAATGAACCATCAATATGTTGCATAAAAGAGACTCATCTTAGACACAGGGACACAAAGAAACTGAAAGTGAAAGGATGGAAAAAAATATTTCATGCAAGCTACAGCCAAAAGAAAGCAGGTGTAGCAATATTAATCTCAGATAAAATAGACTTCAAATGCAGGGATGTTTTGAGAGACAAAGAAGGCCACTACATACTAATAAAAGGGGCAATTCAGCAAGAAGAAATAACAATCGTAAATGTCTATGCACCCAATCAAGGTGCCACAAAATACATGAGAGAAACACTGGCAAAACTAAAGGAAGCAATTGTTTCCACAATAATTGTGGGAGACTTCAACACATCACTCTCTCCTATAGATAGATCAACCAGACAGAAGACCAATAAGGAAATTGAAAACCTAAACAATCTGATAAATGAATTAGATTTAACAGGCATATACAGGACATTACATCCCAAATCACCAGGATACACATACTTTCTAGTGCTCACGGAACTTTCTCCAGAATAGATCACATGCTGGGACATAAAACAAGCCTCAATAAATTTAAAAAGATTGAAATTATTCAAAGCACATTCTCTGACCGTAACAGAAGACAATTAGAAGTCAATAACCATCAGAGACTTAGAAAATTCACAAATACCTGGAGGTTAAACAACACACTCCTAAACAATCAGTGGGTTAAAGAAGAAATAGCAAGAGAAATTGCTAAATATATAGAGACGAATGAAAATGAGAACACAACATACCAAAACCTATGGGATGCAGCAAAAGCAGTGCTAAGGGGGAAATTTATAGCACTAAACACATATATTAAAAAGGAAGAAAGAGCCAAAATCAAAGAACTAATGGATCAACTGAAGAAGCTAGAAAATGAACAGCAAACCAATCCTAAACCAAGTAGAAGAAAAGAAATAACAAGGATTAAAGCAGAAATAAATGACATAGAGAACAAAAAAACAATAGAGAGGATAAATATCACCAAAAGTTGGTTCTTTGAGAAGATCAACAAGATTGACAAGCCCCTAAGTAGACTGACAAAATCAAAAAGAGAGAAGACCCATATAAACAAAAGAATGAATGAAAAAGGTGACATAACTGCAGATCCTGAAGAAATTAAAAAAATTATAAGAGGATATTATGAACAACTGTATGGCAACAAACTGGACAATGTAGAAGAAATGGACAATTTCCTGGAAACATATGAACAACCTAGACTGACCAGAGAAGAAATAGAAGACCTCAACCAACCCATCACAAGCAAAGAGATCCAATCAGTCATCAAAAATCTTCCCACAAATAAATGCCCAGGGCCAGATGGCTTCACAGAGGAATTCTACCAAACTTTCCAGAAAGAACTGACTCCAATCTTACTCAAACTCTTTCAAAACATTGAAGAAAATGGAACACTACCTAACTCATTTTATGAAGCTAACATCAATCTAATACCAAAACCAGGCAAAGATGTTACAAAAAAGGAAAACTACCAGCCAATCTCCCTAATGAATATAGATGCAAAAATCCTCAACAAAATACTTGCAAATCGAATCCAAAGACACATTAAAAAAATCATACACCATGACCAAGTGGGTTTCATTCCAGGCATGCAAGGATGGTTCAACATAAGAAAAACAATCAATGTATTACAACACATTCACAAGTCAAAAGGGAAAAATCAATTGATCATCTCAATAGATGCTGAAAATGCATTTGACAAAATCCAACATCCCTTTTTGATAAAAACACTTCAAAAGGTAGGAATTGAAGGAAACTTCCTCAACATGATAAAGAGCATATATGAAAAACCCACAGCCAGCATAGTACTCAATGGTGAGAGACTGAAAGCCTTCCCTCTAAGATCAGGAACAAGACAAGGATGCCTGCTGTCACCACTGTTATTCAACATTGTGCTGGAAGTGCTAGCCAGGGCAATCCGGCAAGACAAAGAAATAAAAGGCATCCAAATTGGAAAAGAAGAAGTAAAACTGTCATTGTTTGCAGATGATATGATCTTATATCTAGAAAACCCTGAGAAATCGACGATACAGGTACTAGAGCTAATAAACAAATTTAGCAAAGTAGCGGGATACAAGATTAATGCACATAAGTCAGTAATGTTTCTATATGCTAGAAATGAACAAACTGAAGAGACACTCAAGAAAAAGATACCATTTTCAATAGCAACTAAAAAAATCAATTACCTAGAAATAAACTTAACCAAAGATGTAAAAGACCTATACAAAGAAAACCACATAACTCTACTAAAAGAAATAGAAGGGGACCTTAAAAGATGGAAAAATATTCCATGTTCATGGATAGGAAGGCTAAATGTCATTAAGATGTCAATTCTACCCAAACTCATCTACAGATTCAATGCAATCCCAATCAAAATTCCAACAACCTACTTTGCAGACTTGGAAAAGCTAGTTATCAAATTTATTTGGAAAGGGAAGATGCCTCGAATTGCTAAAGACACTCTAAAAAAGAAAAACGAAGTGGGAGGACTTACACTCCCTGACTTTGAAGCTTATTATAAAGCCACAGTTGCCAAAACAGCATGGTACTGGCACAAAGATAGACATATAGATCAATGGAATCGAATTGAGAATTCAGAGATAGACCCTCAGATCTATGGCCGACTGATCTTTGATAAGGCCCCCAAAGTCACTGAACTGAGTCATAATGGTCTTTTCAACAAATGGGGCTGGGAGAGTTGGATATCCATATCCAAAAGAATGAAAGAGGACCCCTACCTCACCCCCTACACAAAAATTAACTCAAAATGGACCAAAGATCTCAATATAAAAGAAAGTACCATAAAACTCCTCGAAGATAATGTAGGAAAACATCTTCAAGACCTTGTATTAGGCGGCCACTTCCTAGACTTTACACCCAAAGCACAAGCAACAAAAGAGAAAATAGATAAATGGGAACTCCTCAAGCTTAGAAGTTTCTGCACCTCAAAGGAATTTCTCAAAAAGGTAAAGAGGCAGCCAACTCAATGGGAAAAAATTTTTGGAAACCATGTATCTGACAAAAGACTGATATCTTGCATATACAAAGAAATCCTACAACTCAATGACAATAGTACAGACAGCCCAATTATAAAATGGGCAAGAGATATGAAAAGACAGTTCTCTGAAGAGGAAATACAAATGGCCAAGAAACACATGAAAAAATGTTCAGCTTCACTAGCTATTAGAGAGATGCAAATTAAAACCACAATGAGATACCATCTAACACCGATTAGAATGGCTGCCATTAAATAAACAGGAAACTACAAATGCTGGAGGGGATGTGGAGAAATTGGAACTCTTATTCATTGTTGGTGGGACTGTATAATGGTTCAGCCACTCTAGAAGTCAGTCTGGCAGTTCCTTAGAAAACTAGATATAGAGCTACCATTCGATCCAGCGATTGCACTTCTCGGTATATACCCGGAAGTTTGGAAAGCAGTGACACGAACAGATATCTGCACGCCAATGTTCATAGCAGCATTATTCACAATTGCCAAGAGATGGAAACAACCCAAATGTCCTTCAACAGATGAGTGGATAAATAAAATGTGGTATATACACACAATGGAATACTACGCGGCAGTAAGAAGGAACGATCTGGTGAAACATATGACAACATGGATGAACCTTGAAGACATAATGCTGAGCGAAATAAGCCAGACACAAAAAGACAAATATTATATGCTACCACTAATGTGAACTTTGAAAAATGTAAAACAAATGGTTTATAATGTAGAATGTAGGGGAACTAGCAGTAGAGAGCAATTAAGGAAGGGGGAACAATAATCCAAGAAGAACAGGTAAGCTATTTAACATTCTGGGGATGCCCAGAAATGACTATGGTCTGTTAATTTCTGATGGATATAGTAGGAACAAGTTCACAGAAATGTTGCTATATTATGTAACTTTCTTGGGGTAAAGTAGGAACATGTTGGAAGTTAAGCAGTTATCTTAGGTTAGTTGTCTTTTTCTTACTCCCTTGTTATGGTCTCTTTGAAATGTTCTTTTATTGTATGTTCGTTTTCTTTTTAACTTTTTTTTCATACAGTTGATTTAAAAAAGAAGGGAAAGTTAAAAAATAAAATAAAAAAGAAAAACAAGGAAAAAAAAAAGATGTAGTGCTCCCTTGAGGAGCCTGTGGAGAATGCAGGGGTATTCGCCTACCCCACCTCCATGGTTGCTAACATGACCACAGACATAGGGGACTGGTGGTTTGATGGGTTGAGCCCTCTACCACAGGTTTTACCCTTGGGAAGACGGTTGCTGCAAAGGAGAGGCTAGGCCTCCCTATGGTTGTGCCTAAGAGCCTCCTCCCGAATGCCTCTTTGTTGCTCAGATGTGGCCCTCTCTCTCTGGCTAAGCCAACTTGAAAGGTGATATCACTGCCCTCCCCCCTATGTGGAATCAGACACCCAGGGGAGTGAATCTCCCTGGCAACGTAGAATATGACTCCCGGGGAGGAATGTAGACCCGGCATTGTGGGACGGAGAACATCTTCTTGACCAAAAGGGGATGTGAAAGGAAATGAAATAAGCTTCAGCGGCAGAGAGATTCCAAAAGGAGCCGAGAGGTCACTCTGGTGGGCACTTTTACGCACACTTTAGACAACCCTTTTTAGGTTCTAAAGAATTGGGGTAGCTGGTGGTGGATACCTGAAACTATCAAACTACAACCCAGAACCCATGAATCTCGAAGACAGTTGTATAAAAATGTAGCTTATGAGGGGTGACAATGGGATTGGGAAAGCCATAAGGACCACACTCCACTTTGTCTAGTTTATGGATGGATGAGTAGAAAAATAGGGGAAGGAAACAAACAGACAAAGGTACCCAGTGTTCTTTTTTACTTCAATTGCTCTTTTTCAGTCTAATTATTATTCTTGTTATTTTTGTGTGTGTGCTAATGAAGGTGTCAGGGATTGATTTAGGTGATGAATGTACAACTATGTAATAGTACTGTAAACAATCAAAAGTACGATTTGTTTTGTATGACTGCATGGTATGTGAATATATCTCAATAAAATGATGATTAAAAAAAAAAATGTAGGTTCTAGAATGAGACAGCCTAAATTCAATTCTTTTAACCACCACTTACTATCTGTATAATCTTAGCAAGTTCCTTAACTTCTTTTAGCTTCAGTTAACCTATCTATTTCTTTTAGCTTCAGTTAACCTATCTGCTAATTACCTCACATAGTTGTAGGGAGGATTAAATTAAGAACCCACATGTAAAGTCCATGGGACAAAGTAAAGTCTCAGCTTGAGATTGTAAGGGTTTGACCGAGTCCCTTCATCCTCATATCACCTTCATCCTCAAATCATGGTAGTCTAGAAAGTAATAAAGGTCACTGTAAGATATGAAGATATGACATGGGTGAAGGAAGCAAATGGGACAAGCAGTCATATCCTTTGAGACAGCCAGACCAAATGGCATTTACCAACCAAATTGCATGTCTCAGGGCTTTTTTTCCTCTTTACCCCTGGCCAATTTCCTTCTCCCTATCATGCATTCCCAGCAGTCGCTAATGGAAACCTAAGGAAACTGTAGTGTGAGCAGGCAGAAAATAGTGAGAAGGGGATTTTGGATGACATTTAGGTATGTTACATTCACTGACAGCAAGTATCATTTGCACACAAACAGGTATTCATTCAGAGATAAACATATAAATGAGTATTTGCAAACAAGAATATTCTCCCGTTAAGTACTTGCTTATAGAATCCCGTTAAATACTGCTCATTCCACTTAGCACTCCTATATTATTTTTAAACTTCATGCATATCTAAACACAACCAGTGCTGGGACAGGGAAAGTATGGGATGAGCCTGAAATATGTTGTTTTTCCAGAAAGTAATAAAGGGCTGAAATATTATAGAGATATGTCAAAAGACCAGAGGCTCCCACTGGCCAAATCAGCACTACAATAAATGACAATAATCAATCATAACCCATTAGATAAAATTAGAATGCATGAGTCCATAATGACATACATACATACAGACAGACAGATAGACAGACATGAAAAAGTCCTTCCTGACAGTATGATGCCAATTTATAAATGGAAAACAAATGGTGGAGTCAGAAAAATCTTCATTTTTCAGCCATCGGAGTAATAACAGATTCAGGTAAGGATGATAAAACTAGTGTGGGAAAGTTGGAATAGGAAGAAGGTATTTGCAAAGCCTCAAAGCATCTCTTTCAAATTTGTTTTTAATTACAAAGGAAAAATCGTACTCTTCCCAATAAAATCACTAAGAAACTTGCAAAAGTTTAAAAATTTCCATATTATCAAATGTTCCCAGAAGCCATTCTGAAAGGATATAAAACATATTCATTTGGGAGAGTTTAAAAAAATGTTTGCTCTAAGAAAGCAGTACTGTGTCCTACAAGGACAGTGTATCCATCTTTCCTGCTTGCTTTTTATTCATTTATTTGTCCCAGCAACACCCCCTGACTCCCTTTATTCTAATTAATTCCCATCAGTAGAAAAATTTTAAAGAAGCTTTTCATGGAATTTGAAAATAAGGAAAAGATTGTGTGCATGTGCATCACACATGCATGCAAAGACTTGTACACGCAAGTATTGTCACTGGAAAAATAAATAACTAACAAGTAACAGTGATTGGCCCTCTGCAGGGTTACAGGAAGACCTGAAACTACAGTGAAGAGAAACTTGCTTTCACTGATTATTGTTTGGTAATAATTTTAAGCACCATGAACATGTAATACCCAGTCAATATACAAATACATATATATTTTAAATGGAATATAGGAATAATCTGGTAGAACATGGTCAGTTTTCATATAAGGGGCCCAGAAAGATGAAGTAATTGTCCCAACATCACACATTACATTAGCAGAAGTGCCAACACCAGGAGGAAGTGGGCGTAGCAGGGATGGAAATAAAATTTACTGAGCACCTGGCATTTAACTCTCTTGATAACCCTATAAAAAAGTTTACATGAATATTCTACCATTAAACATCTGCTTATAGAATTCCATTAAATACTTCTCATTCCAGCTAGCACTACTTTCTTATTTTTAAACACCGTTTGTATCTAAACATTACATGGTGCTGGGGCCGGGATCAGCCTAAAACATAACTGTTTTCCCAGAAAGCAATAAAGCACTGAAAATCTGATGGGAATATGTCAGAAGGACATGGGAACCAGTGTTCCTACACTTTTAACACTAGCTTCTCCCTGGGTCCTATTCCCCTATATACCCTGCAAAATTCTTCAAGAATTTCTCTGGTCAGTTAGCCAAGACCAACTCAACAGAATTCTATGCCTCCTTCCTTCTTACAAAAATGTGATATTTAAAATTAGTCCTTGGAAAAGTTGCATGAAGTTTCTGTAGACAGAACCAGCTTTTAATGTCCTAGGCCAGCTCACATTTGAAATGAAATTTGCCAGAGACTGAGGGAGGGAGAAGTGAGGTTTCATGGAAAGTCACTGGCATTATAAAGCAAGACCCTAGATTCAAGTCACAGCTCTGCCACTGAGCAGCGGAATGACTATGAGAGTGGTACACAAGCCTGTGTCTATTCTCAGATAAATGAGGAAGCTGAATGAAGCGGTCCTCAAGACTCTCTAAATGTAAATATGGTATTGTGTTGGAGAATCTTCATAAATTAAAGAACCCTTAAAGGGAGGATCAACCTGTTTGAGAAAGAGTTAAAATTTCCTCCCTGTAACCACTGAACTCTGGACCATCTATGGTAGTCCTCTTGTAAATATTGCCCCTTTATCAGAAGGATTTTTGCTCAAGGTTTTCTTCAAAGCAATTTTGACGTCCTTATTCCTCAGGCTGTAGATTAATGGGTTGAGCATGGGCACCACAATGGTGTAGAACAGTGAGGACACTTTCCCCTGGTTCATTGGCAAAAGAGAAGATGGTTTGAGGTACATGAATGCCCCTGATCCAAAGAAAAGAGAAACAGCTATTATGTGGGAGCTGCAGGTGCTGAATGCTTTGGACCTGCCCTCTGTGGAATTGATGTGGAGGATGCTGAAAAGGATGAGTGCATAAGAGATGAAGATGGTGACTGTGGGCACACCAATGTCCATGCCCACAACAATAAAAACGACCAGTTCATTGACGTGGGTGCTGGTGCAGGAGCGCTCAAGAAGGGGAAGGATGTCGCACATGTAGTGGTTGACGAGGTTGTCAGCACAGAAGGTCAGCCTCAGCATGCATGCTGTGTGGGCCATGGCCCCAGCAAACCCCATCACATAGACACCGAACAGAAGAAGGGAGCACACCTGAGGAGACATGGCGACCGTGTACACCAGGGGCTTACAGATGGCGACATAGCGGTCGTATGCCATCGCCGACAGGATGAAGGACTCAGAGACAACAAAGAAAAGGAAGAAGAAGGGCTGGGTCACACACCCTGCGTAGGAGATGATGTTCTTCTCTGAGACAAAACTCACCAGCATTTTGGGGGTGATAACAGTGGAATAACAGAAATCTATGAAGGACAAGTTGTAAAGGAAAAAGTACATGGGGGTGTGCAAGTGACAATTCAGCCCAATCAGGGTTATCAAGCCCAGGTTCCCCACAATAGTGACCACATAGAAACCTAGAAACAGGAAGAATAGAGGCATCTGGAGTCTCGGCTGGTCCATTAAGCCTGCGAGGATAAACTCTCTCACGGAGGAGGAGTTTTGGGCTACCGTTCTCATCTGAGGCTTTCTGTGGGAGCAAGGGGGGGAAGAGCACTCAGAGATAAAGAGAGAACCACCTCCGCCCTTCTTGAGAACTGGATCCACACGGAGAAATTTTTGAACTTCAGTAGAAAGCCCCTTCCTGATCACTGCAGGTCTGTTCTCATGGCCCTCAAGCGAGTCTACCCTCAGGGGCACGCTCTGGAGGAGGAAGCTGCCTCCCAAGGTGAGGGCAGGTGCTGCTGCGAGAGAGTCCCAAGGACAAGCTGAGGTGACCCTCAGATCTTTACCTTGGTTCCTTTGTTGTGTCCTTCCAACTCCCGTTTCTGCTCAAGTTTACAAAACCTGGGGCCCATCTCTGGGGAGAGTCCTGTTGGAAGTTGGAGCCAGCCCAGCTCTGCCTAGAGGGTCCAGCTCATGTTCAACAAGGACAGAGAAGAGAGGTCAGGTATTCACTCTCAGGGGCATTAGGACCTGAGTGCGGGCCTTAGAAGATTTCAGCCCAGATTCAGTCACTCACCTCCTTCAGCTTGCAGCCTCAGGGCTGCACCCTTTAATCCAACTCTTATGCTCAATTGCTCAGGCAGAGAAATGGCCCTGGTGAAAATGGTGAAGAACAAAGCATAGACCCCTTTGACCCCGTCCTATTTAGAGGATCAGAGCCTGGGCTGCCTTGGAATTCTTTTTGAACAAAAGGACATGATATCTGAGTGAGGCTTTGACCCAAAGCTTTGCTCTGGCTTGCAGAAGGGATGCAGTATCCCTGCCTGTCATCAGTGCCAGCCTGTGGGAGAGCAATGAGCAGTTTTATTCTTGGTTTAGAGATCTAGGGACCTGATTAGAAGCAGAAAGCCAGAGGTTCTCTTGGGATCACAGCCCTAGAAATTAATGTTACAAAGAAAAGGAATTTTTGCTTATACTCTTGATAATATTTGGATGGGCTTCTGGAAACTTTATTTATGTGTTCAATTAACATCCACTCAGTAATATACAAAGAATTGTACAAAAGTAAAATCTTTACCATTTGTTGAGTACTTATTGTATACTCAATACTCTACCTGTCCTAGCACTTATATATCACCTCCAGCATGCAAGGATGCATTACCATTCTACATAATAACTTCATTTTAATTTGTCATCAAATCTTATGAGTGGGGTTTTATTATCCCCACTTTAGAGATTAAATAATTCTCCAGATTTGAAGTTTTAAAACCCCATTATAACCTTTATCTATCTGACTCCAAATCTGGTGCTCTTCAAAACTGTGTTTAACATCTCTCTTGTGAGACATAATGAAATGTTTTATGAAGCAGGGTCCTTAACTTCAAGACTCTAACAATCTCTTGGAAATGACAAGATATATGCAATGAACTAAATAGGCAAAAGAATGTGGTAAGATCCAGAAAAGGCAAAAATTAAATGTAATATGTGTTCAGAGGAAGGCATTCAACATGCCACTTCCATTCCAATTTATCACAGGAACTCCATAATACCTAGTGCACAGAAGCAACAAACCTTCCCTGTCTTCTCCTAGAATTTGAGCTTGATGGTAAAGAACAATCTCCATCAGTTAAGAATAATCTTTTCCAAAACTGCTAAATTGCTGGAAAGCTCTTCAGTGACCCCTGTACTCCATCCCTGCTCCTTCCATTATTATTCTCAGCCATCTTCCCAGCTCCTTGGGTCCTGACTGCAGTGGTTTTACTTGTAATTGTAAATGTTATTTTAGCTTATTTCCATTCCTTTACCTGTTATCTCATCTTAAAGTTGCAATTTACAACACTGCTATAACTGAAGGCTTGCCCTTGCTTTAGATAGTTGTGATCTGATGTTAATTGAGCAATTTACAACAATGTTGTAACCAGATACCCTCTTTTACAGCGACTTTGTGCTAACCCCAGCTGGTTTTTGTCAATTTTCAAGGACTTCTGGGCCTGCACTTGCATACTCCCTATTAACTATAACCAAAACATAACCAATCAATGTATGCCAACTTAAATAATGTAACTATCTCCACTTCCCTTTGTTTGAATCCCATAAACCTCTAAGCTTTATAGACTCAGGGAGACAGATTTGAGTGGTAGCTCCTGTCTCCATGCCAGTCAACCTTGCATTAAAGCTCTTTCTTTCCTCAAAATCTCTATGTCATGGCAGTGGCTTCTGTGCACGTTGGGTAGTGAGCCCTTGCTCAGTAACATCCTTATACCTGATGGCATGGTAAACCCTTCACCCCACTGGACCAACTACATTGTTGCCCTTGTTTTGCTTGCTTTGGTCTTTTCCTAACTATCTCTCTAATGACAAAAGTTACCCCTTCTGTGTCATAGTCGCTCAGAAACCTGCTTGAGCTCACTGACAGCTAATTGACACTCTGACAGTCTCATAGGTTTGAAGCAATATTAAAATTCATCTAATCCTGTAGTTTACAAACCAAAATGTACTACTGAATTAAATAAATTTTATGCTTATTAAAAATACATATCCTCTGCCCTTATCCAGACATCATAAACCAGAATCAACAGGGGTGGGACAATTTTATATTTCTTTCCTAAATCTCACCTTAACTGGTGATCTGGAGATTTAGCCAGGTTTGGAATTCACTGATCTAATCTTCCCTCCTATATTTTCCCAAGAGGAAAACTGATCAGTGGTAGAAAGTAGAGTCCAAAATAAAACTTGGGTCTCAAACCTCTCTGGGTGCTCTGGCCTTCAGTTTGGCAAAAATGCACAGTACAAGTAAGGGAATAGTTGGAAAGCAGGCCTAGAACAGCACCCAAGGGCTATCCTGGGGACAGACTTGAAGGTCAGGACAGGAGATACGTATGCAGTGGGCTTGGGAATGAGAGCCATAGAATATTTTAGACAGGGAAGTGATATGATCAGAGTTGTGTTGGGGAAGAGCAATTGGGTGTCAATGGCTTGATGCAACACTGCCCCAGGCAGTGTGTTTTTATCTTGAAACTGAGAGGCTTATGAACTCAAAGCACTAGCAAAAGGAATGACATTTTAGACCAAGTAAGTTAGAAGTAAATGGAGCAAAAGGCATTTCTACACTTCTTGTGTAGCACAAATCACATAATGTTGGCTCCTGCCTTATAGCTGTGGGGTCCTCTACCCTCCACTCTGAATATTTTTACAATGCCCTGAGTTCAGGCACCATGATTTCATATTATTCAGCCCACTTTTCCAGCAACTACTGTTGCTGTGACAGACAGGTGCACCCAATTGTAGCCAAACAATACTTTTCCTTAGAGGCACCACTTGGCCCTGCTTCGTGCCCTAGGATGTCCATACCAGGATTTGGAATGCTTGTGGGAATCTGCTCAGCCATTCTGGGCATGTATAAACTTGGAAGTATACTGGCATTACCAGCCCCTGGGGCCAGTGGGTAAATGCACCCCTCTTCTTTGTCTCTAGAGGGTCATTCTTCACACTAACTAAAAGAGCCTCAGAGGGATTGATCCTAAGTTTCTTATTAAGGTAACCAGCTCAATAACACACCTTTGGATTGGCTTTCCATCCTTCCCTGTTTCACTCTTCCTCTTTCCTCCACTCCTGTTTCCTGGGGTCATTTCTAAAAATAAACCACCTCCACACAAGTCCTGGTCTCCAGCAATGCCTTCTGTGGGAATCCAAGCTAAGACCCTCCTAAAACAAATGCTGCTTGCTCCACTTGGTGGGAAGAATTAGCCTCATACAAAGCCGTGTGGTTCCAGGTTAAGACACTAAAGATGAATCACTACATTCATCAAGTACCTGAAATTCCACAGTAAAAGAATTTTTTATCTTGAGTATGCCCTGTCAAAATGCTAAAATACCAGAAGAAGTAGAATCTCAAGATACCATCAGCTACTACTCTAAAGGGCTGAACAGAGAAAACCAAGGATTGTTTGTCTTTAGATCTGCCATAGCTATACTTACAACACGCTGAGTGAGCATCCATATCCCTTCAGCAACATGATGGATGTGAACTGGGTTTATGTACTTTTGTATCTTTAAATCCAAATTTAAAACCTGGCTTTCAGCAGCTTAAAAATTTTTTATTAATCTCTCTTGTTCTGAATTTCTTCATCTTCAAATGGGGATAATGAAAAGAATTCACAAAATTGGTACAAGGATTAAATTAAATTATGAAAATGGAAGAACCTAACAGAGAGGCTGACACATGGAATAGTCTTGATAAAGGTTCTAGATAACAAGACATATAACAAATATAAATATATATAATGCAAGGAGGAAATGAGAGAAAGAAAAACTTGCTGAAAGCTACATAAGCCTAAAAGATGCAAGAGAGGGATCAATATAGGGTGAAGGAAGAGAGCTGCCAGAAGTGACAGGATTCCTGAAACAATTTGTTTTTCTTCAAAACTTCATCTAAGGATTCCAGTTGACCAAGACAGTGGTGTAAGATGCTCCAGGATGCTATTCCCCCATAGAATATTTGAGCAAGTAGCAAAATCTGGCAGAGTCAAGTTCCTCAAAACTCTGGAGAACAGTTAAAGGGTTCCAGTAACTGGGCAAGTACTGAATCAAGAAAATGCAGCTTTGAAAGTGGTAGAAGAAGGGCCAAAGAAGAAATCACAAAGGACATTACAATATATCTTGAATGAATGAAAATACAATATACCAAAACTTATGGGATGCAGCATAAGCAGTGCTGAGAGGGACATTTCTAGCTCTAAATGCTTGTTATAAAAGAAGAAACATCTCAAATCAGTGACATATCATCACAAGTGGAGGGTCCAGAAAAAGAAGAGAAAATTAAACCCAAAGTGAGCAGAAGAAAGGAAATAGCAAAGTTTACAGCAGAGATAATGAAACTGAGATTTAAAAAATGGAGAGAATCAGCAAAACCAAAAGCTGATTCTTAGAAAAGATTGATAAAATCGACAAGTTTGTGGCTAGATTGAAAAAGAAAAAAAGGAGAGAGGAAGCGAATAACTAAAATCAGAAATGAAAGTGGGACATTACTTCTGACCTCAAATAATTGGAAAGGATTATAAGAGGTACCATGAACAAATGTATGCTAATACACAGGTGACCTAGATGCAATGGACAAATTCCTAGAAATACACAAACTACCTGCACTTACACAAGAAGAAATAGAAGATCTCAAGAGACTAATAACAAGTAAAGAGATTACATAAGTAATCAAAAACTCTTCCAACAAATAAAAGCCCAGGACCAGACAGTTTCACTGGTGAATTTTACAAGACATTCTGAGAAGAATTAATACCTACCCTGCTAAAACTCTTCAAAAAAATTGAAGAGGAGGGAATATTCCCTGTGCTGGTTCAAATCTGTTATGTACCCCCCAAAAGAGCCAAGTTCTTTAATGCAATCTTGTGGGGGTAGACCTATTGTGGGTGGGATCTTTTGATTAGGTTGTTTCCATGGAAATATGAACCACCAAATTGTGGGTGGGAGCTTTTGATTATATCACATCCATGGAGATGTGACCCCATCTATTCAAGGTGGGTTTACTGGCTCCTCTATGAGAGGATAAAAGGCAGAGACATTTTGAAGATGTTGGGAGACACGTGGAGATGCAAACAGAAAGACAATTATAGATGGTAAGCTAAGAAATGAAGCCTAACGTTTGCACAAGAGAAGCAAAATGAGAACCCACAGATGCCTATGGAATCAGAAACTGAAAGCAATGAAACCTGGGAGCAGAGGACCAGCAGACGTCAGCTACATGCCTTCCCAGCTGACAGAGGTATTCAAGATGCCATTGGCCTTTCCTCAGAGAAGGTATCTTCTTGTTGATGCCTTAGTTTAGTCACTTTTATGGCCTTAGAACTACAAATTTGTGAACCAATAAGCCCCCATTGTAAAAGCCAATCCATTTCTGGTATTTTGCATTTCAGCAGTTTTGGCAAACCAGAAAACTTCCTAACTCATTCTATGAGACCAACATCACCCTAATAGCAAAGCCAGATAAAGATACTGTAATAAAAGAGAATTACAGACCAATATCCCCTTTGAATATTGTAGCAAAAGTCCTCCACAAAATAGCAGCAAATCTAATCCAATAACACATTAAAAATTATATGCTACAATCAAGTGGGGTTTACCACAGATATGCAAGGGTATTTCAATGTAAGAAAATTAATTAATAGAATAAAGGGAAAAAAGTGCATGATCATCTCAATTGATGTAGAAAACACTTTTGACAAAATCTAGCACCGCTTCTTGATAAAAATATTTAGAAAACTAGGAATAGAGAGAAACCTCCTCAACACAATAAAGGCATATATGAAAAACCCACAGCTAACATCATACACAATACTGAAAGACAGAAACAAGATCAGATCAGGTATAACAAGACTGCTACTCAACATCTTACTGGAAATTCTAGCCATAACAATTAGGCAAGAAAAAGAAATAAAAGGCATCCAAATTAGAAAAGAAAAAGTAAAATTTTCATTATTTACAGAAGGCATGATGCTACATATAGAAAGTCCTGAAACATCCACAACAAAGCTACTAGAGCTAATAAATTCAGCAAAGTTGTGGAGTACAAGATCATCATGCAAAAATCAGTAGTGTTTCAATACACAAGAAATATACAATCTGAAGAGGAAATCAAGAAAAAAATTTCATTTAGAATAGCAACAAAAGAACCAAACATCTAGGAATAAATTTAACCAAGGATATAAAGGATTTATACATGGAAGACTACAAAACTGCTGAAAAAAATTGGAGAAGACCTAAACAAATGGAGGGACATTCTGTGCTCATGGATTGTAAGGCTAAATATCATTATGATATCAATTCTTCACATAGATTCAATGCAACCCATATCAAAATTTCAAAAGCCTTCTTTGCAGAAATGGAAAACCTAATCTCAAATGTATTTGGAATGGTAGGGTCCCTGAATAACCAAAACCATCTGAAAAATAATGAAGTTAGAAGACTCACACTTCACAATTTAAAAACTTGTTACAAAGCTCTAGTGGTCAAAACAGCATAGTAGTGTTGGTGTTGCACAAAGGCAGACATACAGACAAATGGAATCAAACTGAGAGTTCAGAAATAGACCCTCACAGCTATGGCCCAGTGACTTTTCAAAAAGGGTGCCAAGTCCACTCAATCGGGAAAGAAGAGTTTCTGCAACAAATGGTGCTGAGAAAACTGGATCTCCATATGCAAAGGAATGAAGATGGACCCCTACTTCACGCCATATAGAACAATCAACTCAAAATGAATCAGCGACATAAATATAAGGATCAAAACTATAAAAGTCCTAGAAGAAAACATAGGGAAGCATTCTTCAGGGCTTTGGGTTAGACAATGGTTTCTGAGACTTTACACCAAAACACGAGCAACAAAAGAAAAAATAGATGAATGGACTTCATCAAAATTAAAAACTTTTGTGCATCAAAAGACTTCATCTTGAAAGTAAAAGGCAACCTACAGAATAGAGAAATATTTGGAAACCACATGTCTTATAAGGGTTTAGTAGCCAGAATACATAAAGAAACCCTATAACTGAACAACAAAAAATCAGACAATGCAACTTAAAAATGGGCAAAAGACTTGAAGAGACATTTCTCCAAACAAGATATACAAATGGCCAAAAAGCACATGAAAATATGCTCAGTATCATTAGCCATCAGAGAAATGCAATTCAAAACCACAATGAGACACCATTTCACACCCACTAGAATGGCTACTATTAAAAAACAAAAGAAAAATAGAATTGGAGAGGATGTGGAGAAAGAGGAACACCTTTTCATTGCTGGTGGAAATTTAAAATGGTACAGCCACAGTGAAAACTGGCAGTTTCTCAGCAAGTTTGGAATTACCACATGACCCAGTAATATCACTTATAGGTATATACCCCAAAGAATTGAAAGCAGGGACTTGAACAGATATTTGCACACTGAAGCTCATAGTGGCATTATTCACAATAGCTAAAAGATGGAAGCAACCCATGTGATGATTAATAAATAAATGTATAAACAAAGTGGGGCATATACGTACAGTTGAATGAATGTAGTTCTGATACATGCAACAACACAGATGAACCTTGAAGACTTCAGGTTGAGTGAAATATTTCAAGCCAGACACAAAAGGAAAAATATTATACAATCTCCCTGATATGAAATAATTATAATAAGCAAATTCAGAGTTAGAAACTCGAATACAGGTTACCTGGGGTTGAGGTGGGGGTAGGGAATGGGGAGTTTGTTACGGTGCCCGCGAGTTAAAGTATGAGATAGCCAAACAGAATTTAAAGAGCATTTATTAGCAGGCCGGTGACTGCTCACCGTCACTCCACAAAGGGGATTCAGTGAGCAGCCCCGACCTGAGTGTGCTTGAGACTTATATAGGCAGAAACCACATCCTGAAAATGCAAGCAAGCTATTTTGACAGAAGCAGAGTTGGTGGTTAATTAATGGTTGCTTAAGATCTTTAGCAAGGTTGAGAAAATTTTTCAAGGTCGGGGCAATGGTTAATTGTTGAAACGGTTACGCTTGGCTAATGCATACATCTGCAAGTCCCACTACCTAAAATGGTACAGTTTCACTCCCTTCTTCTCAGGGCTTAATGTTTACTTTGCAGTCGTTGCCAGTTGAGGGGGAAGGGGACTCTCTTGTTACAGATTAAAGGGAGGGGGCCCACTTCATTCCCCACTGGTTTTTAGGGAGAATCAAATCATTGTTTCTTCTGAGGGTAAGTATTG
The DNA here is from genome assembly GCF_015220235.1 of Choloepus didactylus. NCBI lineage: Eukaryota > Metazoa > Chordata > Mammalia > Pilosa > Megalonychidae > Choloepus > Choloepus didactylus. The sequence goes on along the minus strand of NC_051312.1, from coordinate 141,547,773 downwards.
ATATTGGGACTGCAAAACCATGAGCTTTACACTTTGAATACACCGTTGGACAAATTTAACTAAACTGTTTATAACACAGGGGCCTATGATTAAGGCTAACATGAGAAGAGCCAGGGGTCTGGCAATTGCTGATATTAAGGTAGTTAACCATGGAAATTGAGAAAATATACTTTCAAACCAATTTGCCTCCTTTTTCCTTTGCTCTTCTCTATCCTGTAGTCTCTTTCAGAGTTGGCTTAAGCTTTCTTTAATTACACCTGAGTGGTTAGTATAAAAACAGCATGCTTTCCCCAAGGCTATACAAAGCCCTCCCTGATTTAAGAATACAAGGTCGAGTCCCCTCCGATTCTGGAGCACTACTTCTGCTAATGAGCTTAAGGACTCCTCAAATTTAGTAACACTCTCTTTCCAAGGTTTTTAGATCCTGGTCAATTTGAGCACTAAGGCTTTTAAAATTCTGGTCCCCTGTGACAAGTGCTGTGGTTCCTACTGCAGTTGCCCCGGCTACCCCAAGCCCCAGGAGCACTGGCACTAGTATTGGTCCCCCTCACTTGACTCGTTTGAGGTTACTTAGCCTGAAGTGCTCCCTACCTCTCTCACCAGAGTAGTAATATATTTGGGGAAGGGCATGGGTGAGAATGCATAGTCCTGGAGCCTTAGGTTGCATGAGGGTGGGAAGGTATAAACATGGCCTTAACCCTGTTGTACAGGCAAACCATGTTCCTTTGGGTGCTACTAAGTAGTGTCCGGTATGACCCGCAAGGCTGTTGCTGAAAATGGTTACAGAGGTGCAAGAATTAACATAAGGAGAAGTAGATAGAGGGAATTGAGGGGACTGGAAGCATGTTCCTTGTCCTTGAAAGTCACCTGAAGTAAGCTTAGGGGTAGTGCCCCAGGGACAATAGTGTGAGTTTTGGTGAATATTTGATAGGGAGATATTTTGAATGTCATTGTTAGTTACTCCTATACTACGGTTAGCTCCTAGGCCTGTATAGTAGGGTAGTTCAGGGTTTAGGCATACCCAGCAGTCTTTAGTTAAGTTGGGGGAAGTTTGGTTTAAGAATTTGAACATGACTTTAAGTGTACTGAGTAGAGATTCTTGTCAGGAGTTTGGAGGTGGAGGAAGGGGAGTTGCTTTTGGAGATAAGGGGCGGCTCTTTGTGGTGGAGTAAGGACAGGTAAGTGGGAAAGGAGTAGTTGTTACAGGTATTTTGATGTCGATGGGGTCCAGGGGGCCTATTGGATTTAAGGGTTTAGGAATTTTTCTTTTCTGAATAGTGAATAACACTCCAGGGTCATATCCTGATACATATAGGTGCAATCCCCACGTTTTTCCCCCCAACCACTGGGAATCTTCCCAATACTGCTGTGGTTTAAAAGTAACAGGTTTACAGCTCCCAATTGCACAGTTTTTAATAGGAGCTTCTGGCCTTGTCTCCCTCGTAACCTTTAATAAACGGTCTACATTTTTCCATGGGGCTATGGTTTCACAGCCCCAACTGTAACAGAAATAATCATCCTCTCCCCCACACATTGAGGCACTTTTTTGTGGACAGATGTAATGTTGGCTATACTGTAGCCCTCATTCCAGGTCTAAATTACCACAACCGAAGCCCCTAAGCCCTACCCTTCCCCCTCCCAAATAGGTATTCACAGCTTCTGGTAGATTCCAGGTTTTCCCGAAGAGTTTACATAGGTCAAAAACAAATTTAGGGCTGCCAGTGGCACTAATTTGGCCGACCACTGTTCCATCAATGGTGCGAGTTAACTGCCATGTATAATTAGTGGCTTGATGGGGGTTCTTGGTGGCTAGTATTGTTACTAGAGTCAGCATAATGGTGTACGTTGCTGCTGCTGAAGTTTTAGGGGATATGATGTTTTTTGTACAGACCATTCTGCGTTCTGGTCGGAGTCTGCCTTTTTAATTTGTGAGCAATGTATCCAAAATCTTTTACTTGTGACTTTCACGGCAGTTGGTGTGCTTAGAATCACCTGATAAGGTCCAGCCCAGTGTACCTTGAGGGAGGAGGGATTCCTTTCCCTGATCCACACTAAATCACCAGGTTCAGCAGTAGGGGTTTCTTCTTCCACAGTGTCAGGTCTCAGGCGGTGGGCGTGGGGTGGCCTGCCAAACATGGCTTCATATGGAGTAATACCTTTTACATAAGGGGTACACCTAGCTTTAAGTAAGGCAAATGGAAGGAGGCTCACCCAGTTTCTGCCAGTCTCCAATTTAAGTTTGGTGAGGGTTTCCTTAAGCGTCCGATTTATTCTTTCTACCTGTCCTGAGCTTTGCAGTCTGTAGATGTAGTGTAGCTTCCATTTGATTCCTAATGCTTTTACCAAGTTTTGGGTAACTTGGGCTATAAAAGCCGGACCATTGTCAGACCCCATTGCTACTGGTAGGCCAAACCAAGGGACAATTTCAGCCAATAATTTCTTAGCTACTACCTGAGCTGACTCTGACCGAGTTGGGTAGGCCTCAACCCATCCTGAGAAGGTGTCTACCAACACAAATAAGTACCTATATCCCCCTGGTCCAGGAGGCAGTTCTGTAAAGTCTATTTCCCATTGCTCTCCTGGGAGCTGACCTCTTAGGCGGTGACCAGGGATAGCATGGGTACTTACATGACTTGGGTTAACTTGGGTGCAGACATGACATCTTCTGCTTACCTCTTTTGCTACCTGAAAAAGCTTAGGTATGTAGAAGTCAGTTTTTAGCAATTCAGCTAATTTTGTCCCTCCCAGGTGTGTACTCTGATGCATTTTTAAAATTAAGTCCCTTCCCAGTGCCTCTGGTAAGAGGATTCTAGAGTCGGGGAGGACTTTCCACTCCTCTGGATCTTCTCTAGCTTGGAGTTCTTGACCTAGACAAATGTCAGAGTCTGAGTAAGTTGGAACAGCTTTTAGTGCCCGGGGTGGTAGGAGGGGCAAGACTTGGAGGGGCCCCACTGGTTTTAGGGCCTCTTCTTTGGCCGTCTGATCGGCGGAAGCATTTCCTTTTGCTTCGGGTGTATTTGAAGTTTGATGTCCTTTGCAGTGGATTTTGGCTACTGCTCTGGGAAGCCAAAGGGCTGTTAAAAGCTCTAGTATTTCTGGGGCATTTTTAATGTCCTTTCCCCCGCTGGTTAGGAGGCCATGTTCCTGATAGATGGGCCCATGCACGTGTGCGGTGGCGAACGCGTATCTTTAGAGATTCTTCCTTAATCAGCCAGAAAGCCACAGGGGTATGGACTGTGCAAAGCTCCAATCCTGTTGTCAGGTATTTGGTGTGTTTCTTTGTTTGTGCCAAGATCTCTATACCTTACACAAAATCCCTTACTAGCCTTCTCTCAATTTCAGTTCTCCAGCATTGCAATAGCATAAGATGGGGAGAGAGAGGAAACTTTATCACAGGCAATAGGATGTATCAATTTGCCTCTTTAACTTTTTCCTTGATTTGGAGATATGTTCATCTTGTCCTTGGAGACTTGGGCATCTTGTGAAATTCATCCATAGGATTTGAAGAATTGGGTTTTTTCTAGGCATCTTGGTTCTGGGATCCTTTTCTCACATCTGGCACCAAATACTCAGATGGTAACCCATAGGTCCTGCCTATGGGTTAGACAAAATGTTAGAAAATATTCTAAGACAAAAAGAATGCAAGTTGCCATCAAGTGGCTTTGTTTAACTGACAGGACATTAAAGTGTAGAGATCTTTTTTCAAAGTATAATCCAAGATCATTATTACTCCAGACTCCCAGTGTTAAAGATGGGGGGTGGGGGGGTGGAGGGCAAATACTTGCTCAGTTCTGTCTAAAGCCACCTTAACAGATATTATCAACTGGGGTAAGGAGAAGGGGTGCTCAGAACATGTTTATGTCAGTTTTGGCAGGAGTAAATCCTGAGATTTAAGCAGCTAAGCAATAATAAAGCTTCATTCCGCTAGCCTATAGTATATATCTCTAAAACCAAAGAAATACCTTAATAAAACCCAGAAAAGGATGCTATAGTACTAATTCAGGACAATATAATCATTTCAGATAAGAAAAATATGCAAACTGTGGCTCTTTCCAGCATGTCAGGCAAATATCATTATCAAAAGTAATTTATAAAGCCTAGCGGTCTATCACACAATATCAGTTTCTATCTACTTTTATAAAATATATACTATATTTATTCTTATTATATTTTATAAAATGTAAAATAAATTCTGTCTGGTATTCCAATAAAAGTCAACCTGTTGGCCACTTAGAATTCTCCAATAACTTCTTCAGTTGACCTTCTCTCATATTATTCCCGATAATGTCTCAATCCTATGTATATATGTTTAAACTCTTGTCATTTTAACTTCAAAAAAACCTTGTAGATTGGTCTTCATAATATCCAGGAAGATATGCCTAAGTCATGCAGTTAGAAATTTTTAGAGTCATTATTAGAAATGGCTTCTTGGATTCATGTACTTTGCATTGCAAAATACTGCTTGAGAAGGTGAGAGCTAGTGAAGGGAATTAGAACTATGAGGACACACACAAACACACACACAGATATATTTTCATTCAATCTACACAAACACAATGTACACAATTAGGTAGCTATCACTATTTCTACTTTACAATTGAGCAACTGTAACAAGCAGGTTTTATAAAAAGCTAAGATGCACACTTAAGCAAGTCTAAGCCTGATATCTGATTATGACACTAGGAAATATGTCTACAAAACTTGAGCTTCCTAAGAAATTTTAAAAACAGATATCAGTTTTGAATGCCACAATGTAATAAAGCCTCATAATATTATCAGCTAACATTTATTGAGTACTTATTATGTAATAGGTACTTTCATTCATTTCATAATTAAACCTGCTTAGCAACTCTACAAGGTAGAAGTTATTATTATCCTCATCCCACAGGGGATAATTAGAGTTAGAGAAATTGAGTAATCTAACTAATGAGAAGTGGAGTTAAGGGTCAGAATTTAGAAAGTCTGACTTCAGAGCCTGCACTTCTAACCACTAAGACATGATGTCTTATAAGAGAGAGAGTGTGTGACTACAAATTTGCTTTGCTATCAGCTTCCAATTGTCACCTTACTTCATCTGTCAACAGATGATGGAATTCTGCATATAGAAATTAATTGTTGTAGTTTGAAGACTTGTTCCTGGAAAAAATGTAAACCCTACAGGATGCTCATTGGATTGGGCCTTTCAGCTCTTCTCCCCTGACCCAGGGCAGTGGAGGGCTCTGAGTGGCAGGAGGACAGGAGGCTGCGGCTCCAGTGGTCACTCCCAGATCCCAGGAAGGTCTGGCCCCTCCCTCAGTGGGTCATAGAAGCTTGTTTGTTCCTGTCTTTTTAAAGTTCTGTCACCAGAATATGCCAGATCTCTGACACATAAAACATGAATCATTCCACTTATATACAAGCATGAAATAATAATCATGCTTTATTTCTAACCCTGCCTGATCATAGAGCTGTGATCACACACAAGTACCTCCCTATTTTATCAAACTCTGGTCTATGCTTCCTCAGACACACTGGGCTAAATCTGGATGGAATCATCAAACCCCTCCTGTCTCCCTTCTGGAAGATGGCATGTTTCTGCCCAGGTTCATCGTGAATCTGTGGTTATCACCCCGTTCCTCAGTCCCTTCACCCACACAGGTCATCGGTAGATTTCCCCTGGGCCAACAGCACTGATCTGTGTCAATGTGTGCACTCAGCCCCCCAAGCCTTGTGACCCCTCAGTCACACTCGCCTCATGCCTCCCTCACCTAATTCCTTCTTGTCCTTCTGGCAGCACCATTGCTTGGCTCATTTCTCTTCCTCCCTCTTTAGATGGACTCCTGGCATCTCAAAGTTTGAATAAATTTTATATCATGTTAGTCAAGGGTGAATCTAGGTTTAGTAAACTATTTCCTCAGTGCAGGTTTGGATACTGTTTTTTTTTTGTTGTTGTTGTGTGTGTGTTTTCCCACCAAAGCAAATCCTGCATCAGCATCAACTGGTCTGCTCCTTAAAAATGCTGATCTCTAGGCTTTACCCTGTAACATTACTATCAGATCATTTAGAGTTGGGGCTGAGGAATATAATAGATCTTAAACAATTTCTTTAGGCTTTTCTTATTTACCTAGGTTTGGGGGGAAGGAAGAATGCTGGGCAGGTTTGATGGTGATTAGGGGAAAGGGCTGAGGTGGAAGGAAGGCAAATTGGAGGTGGGATATCAAGGAGCACAGAAATGGGAGGTTTTGTTTTCTAAACTGAAACATCACCAGCTTTCTAATATGGTGGTAGAGCTAACTTTTCAGCTGATCCACAGCTGCAATAAATCCAGACTTCTGAAATCCTACAGCACTATGATGGCTGTCTGTCTCATGTTCCAATATGGCCAAACTTCTGCAGAAATGATTCTTTCCAGGGTGAGCTAGCTAAGTTAACCACAAAAAAGTGAGAAGATGTAATCTTGAACACTTTCTGTGTGCCAGGTTTTCTACTAAGTCCTGGAGATACATAGTTGAATAAGTAGCTGAGTTGCCCACAGTGGGGGCTAGAAATAAGCAAATGGTAAACTCCATTATAACTCAATAAAGGCTATGATAAAAGTACAATTATAGTCTTAAGGGGGCAGAAAAGAGGAAGGTACACATTTTCTCTGGGGGTAGGGATGCAGCATGGAAGACTTCATAAGACTAGTAATATTTAGTTGAGCATTTAAGGATGAATTTTTCCAGGTCAAGAAAGAAGGAGTGCAAGGCTTTTAGATTTGTAAAGTAATCAAATACCAAAATCTTTGAATTTTTTGATGGAGAATGAGTGAGAAGAATTAGATAATTCTTGATTATTAAACTATTATTTGAAGTATACTTGTGGTTACTGTATAAGTATATCATGCTTTAAAGATTCAAAGACCAGAGCATTGTATTTGTTGGATGAAAGAATGGTTTAAATCTGAAAGGAACATAAACTGAGTTGGTCTCTTGAGACAGCAGAAATTTAAAATTTATCTTTGGTTTCTCCCCAAGTCTGCTAGTTTTACCAAAATTTAGCTATCTAACTATTATGTGCTATTCTTGCTTTTAAATTATTTTCAAATAACCTTATTAATGTTTTAATTTTAAAAAGAGATGTGAATAGTTTGAGCTATTTGCATTTTAATAGAAAGAATATAAATTTTAAAGACTTTAAGATATAAAAGGCTAGAGCAGCAATTGTGGAATAAAAAATTTCCCCCAAATTGTGCTGCTGTTTTGGACAGGGTACTTTGTCTTTTGCTCTCTCAAATGTAAAAGGTTACAAGTTACTCCACTACAGGCAAAACTTGAGCTTTGAATAGAACTTCAGTGAGTATTACACCAAGGATAAAATTTTCTAAAACCTGGAGGCTTGGTACTTTACTCCCTCATTCAAGAAAAGGTTGCATGAGTCATTTTCTGGAGGCACAGAACTTGTAAATCAGAGCTTCCACTATTGCAATACTGTATTCTCTTGGCTTAAGTGTTGGTCTCCCTGTGTAATAGAACTCAATAACCAAAGATACACATAAAGTGCTTTCATTCTTACATTCCCTCAGTAAAAAAGAAAGCTTATTTCTATATACAAGGAAATGTACATTTTTCATTACTCCAAATTTATATGTCTTAAATTACATATAAACAAAACTGCTTAATTCCAGCAGGTCAAGTTCTAAGTCAGGAGTAAGAATAGTGTCTGGGTACACACTTTTCCCTGTGATACAAGGCTCATAAAGTTGCCTGTTTTACCTGTTCCAATCCTGCATTTCTTAGGCTTTCTACCCCAGCCAGCTTGAGGGACATGAACTCACAGGTCCTACCCCAGTTGAGGGTCAATAGAGTAAATGGAAGTCTTCTTGCATCAATAGGTCTTTTCATTTCAAGGAGCAGCAAACAAAATCCCTTCACTGTGTTGAAAGAGAAGTTCCTATAACTTTGTATGATTATTTCCTTCCACACCCAATCAATTAAAATTTACTTTAACTTTCTTTGAACGGAAATCCCCAAAGAAAACTACCTTGACCCAAGTTTGCTAAAAATAAGCAATGTAATTAATCCCATGAGGCTATAGGAGTTGAGTTTCTTGAAATATGTTATGGAGTGGCAACTATATTTCTTCAACCAAAGGATAGAGCTATTTCTTCATTTCAAGGGTAGAGGAAACTTTGCTAGTTTCTGCAAACTTTGGGAAATTCTCTTAAACTACTCAGTGCCTCAGGAAGACCTTGGATTTCTTGACCATGTAATGAAATGACTAGAATGAAATATTTCATTAAATCAAATAACAAATTTATTAAATTAAATAACAAAACTCTATTTCTAGTAAGCACTGGCCATTGGGTCATATACTAGTTATGACATATACTAGTTGAATGAACTTGGATAAGTTGCTTAAATTCTCTGTGCTTGAGTCTCCTCATCTATAAAATGGGTTTTCCAGGATGTTCAAGGGTGTTATTATGCATAGTTTTCACCCTAGTAATCAGTAGAGGTTAGAAAAAGCATTTGAAATTGGTCCTCATCAAGTAGAACAGATAAAAATTCTCATTTACATAAATTCTACAAAGCTAAAATTATTCATTTTTCACATCCTCTCCCCATTCCACCTCCCCAACAATGGTGAACTTAAAACTTGTTAAAACCTGATTTTATTTGAACAAAAATATTAGAAGTTCAGAATGCACACTCTGAACTTTCATAGGCCTGCACTTTCCTGGGTGCAGTTCTACTGAAAGATTATGCACACAAGGTAAATTGAGCATGAAGTAAATTGTGACTAGCACAGGCTTAACATAAATTTAATAAAATCTAAAGGATGTATTTAAAAGTTCTATTAATGGTTATCCAACTTTAGTTGCAATTGGGAAATGTAAAGTCAGGTCAACCTTTATCCTGGAGATATTTATTTACAGTAAGTTATGTTTGTTTTTCTCACTTTGAAAATGAGGAGCGATTCCATGCTACTCTTAGAGGTTCACATGTTAAGAATATTATGGTTTAGAATATACAATAGCTAATTTTGCATTGATCAGAATTATCTACCTAGAAAAAACTTTTCAAACATTCTAAGATTGCCAAATCTTCTCCTCTTAAATAAGATAGAGTGGTGGGGTCAATGAAAGCTCTCCACTAATAATGTGGGAAAAGTGGGTCAGTGAGGAACTAGCTTAGCTCTGATTTTCAGGAATTAGGAAAACTCTTTCACAAGAGAGTTAACTGCTGGAGTGAGTCCTGTGGATGCACACTTTCAAAATTTATCATATTTCCCTCCCCACTCTCCCTGGGTGGGTTCACATCTGTAGGGTACACATCTGTAAAGAATCAATCCTGGACTCCCAGTCTAGAATCCATTTCTTAAGCACTTCAAGTGATTTTGTAAACACCTAATTCCCTGTAAGTTTTCTTGCTTAAAATTCCTCGAACATTTTCTATTTCCTTCACTGAACTCTAACTGATACAAATCCTAATCAGGATGGGATTTTGATGAACTACAGCACCTTATATAGATGGTTCTTTGGTGTCCTACTTGACTCCAAAGCTTTTCCTCATAAGAGCAGTTCAAGCAACCTGAACTGGGGCCCAGTTGCTGATAAGTCATAGTCCAAATATTTTTATTCATCCTGAGGAAGAACATCCCAATGTGATGGTCTTCCATTTTAGAACAAAGAAGTAATATCAGTCTGAGGGGAGATTGGTGTAATTGCAATCTTTTGAAAAATATGGGTTTCTTTCTCTTTTTTCCTTACTTTCTTTGTTTTTGTTTTTCATGACTACTTGTTTGGTTAATCCATGTGAATGGGTTAGGGAGAACTGGGGTGTCTATTGGTTAACGGAGTTAGCTCAGAAATAACTCTATAGCATTAAATTGTTCTGTGTGATGTTGCCCACAGTGAGAGTATGTTGTGCGGTATGTCAGTGTTATCTTTGATACCATCTAGATTCTTTTCTGGAAACTGATCATCCTCCTCCTAGATAGGATCATTTACTGGCAGCTTAAATTCTCTTGTAGAGTGCTTCTTATTTTTTCCCCTTTGCCAGCAAAATTTACCCTTATTTGTTAACTGAGTAAGATATATACATCTAGTGTCACTAAAAGGGGCTAGCGTCAGTAAAGACTGCAAGTCCCTCCCCTACTGACAAGTATTTATAGCACTAAAAAAAAAAAGACACACACACACACCCATCTATTGCAGTTATGACCATCAAAGCAAGCACCCACTGACAATTAATGAGGCCTGGTGGTTACTTAAAAAGTTTGAGATGCCTAAGATTTCTTGGAGCATTCAGACAAAAGAGACCTGGAAGGTGACATAAGACATCCCCTGAAAAAAACATTCCCAGAGATTCAGTAATTAAAGGACAAATCCCACCTGCTTAAAACTCTGGAGGGCAATAAAGACAGGACAAGGACTATAGAAAAACTGAATTGAAACAAAATTCAAGGTAGGAAATTGCCATCCTGGAATACCGGTCCCACTCTTTCCCCTTACTTGTTCCTGTGCAGCTTGGAGTCCCTCAGAGACAGAGAGGCTGGGATCCCTCCTTCCAACCACAGTCACAGAATTTAGAGCCACTTTCAGGAGCATAGTAGAACCCCATGCATATCCAGGCACTGAGTCTCAAGTCTGCAGAGATCCAGGGCAGGACACAAGCACCTTGGGAGGTGCTGCATGTGTAAGGGCCCCAGGTAGTGGGGGGTGTGGGCAGAGGAAGAAAAGATGCAGCTGGAAAGTGGTGCACTCACTCATTCTGGTTTCTGTTTGCTGGACCAACATAAAGTGGACTGCTCTGGAGTGACCCACATTTCTGGATTGATGTCATCTGGCTCCCTGGGGTGAGATACACTGAAAAGGAAGAAACTGGAGGCAGAAAAGTCTCAGGGAAATTAAAAAAGATGTGAGGTTTAAATTGAACTGCTGGAGGCGGGGCAAGATGGCAGACTGGTGAGCTGTATGTTTTAGTTACTCCTCCAGGAAAGTAGGTAAAAAGCCAGGAACTGCGTGGACTGGACACCACAGAGCAATCTGTCTTTGGGCATACTTCATACAACACTCATGAAAACGTGGAACTGCTGAGATCAGCGAAATCTGTAAGTTTTTGCGGCCAGGGGACCCGCGCCCCTCCCTGCCAGGCTCAGTCCCGGGGGAGGAGGGGCTGTCAGCTCCAGGAAGGAGAAGGGAGAATTGCAGTGGCTGCTCTTATCGGAAACTCATTCTACTGATTCAAACTCCAACCATAGATAGACTGAGGCCAGACACCAGAGACTCTGAGAGCAGCCAGCCCAGCAGAGAGGAGACAGGGCATAGAAGAAAAACAACACGAGAAGCTCCAAAGTAAAAGCAGAGGATTTTTGGAGTTCTGGTGAACACAGAAAGGGGAAGGGCGGAGATCAGGCCTTGAGGCGCATATGCAAATCCCGAAGCAAGGCTGATCTCTCTGCCCATGGGCACCTTTCCTTAATGGCCCTGGTTGCTTTGTCTATTAGCATTTCAATAACCCATTAGATCTCTGAGGAGGGCCGTTTTTTTTTTTTTTTTTTTTTTTTAAATCCTTTTTGCTTTTTCTAAAACAATTACTCTAAGAAGCTCAATACAGAAAGCTTCAAAGAATTGAAATTTGGGCACGTCAAGTCAAGAGCAGAACTAAGAGAGCTCTGAGACAAAAGGCAATAATCCAGTGGCTGAGAAAATTCACTAAACAACACAACTTCCCAAGAAAAGGGGGGTGTCCGCTCACAGCCACCATCCTGGTGGACAGGAAACACTCCTGCCCATCGCCAGCCCCATAGCCCAGAGCTGCCCCAGACAACCCAGTGTGACGGAAGTGCTTCAAATAACAGGCACACACCACAAAACTGGGCGTGGACATTAGCCTTCCCTGCAACCTCAGCTGAATGTCCCAGAGCTGGGAAGGGGGAGCAGTGTGAATTAACAGAGCCCCATTCAGCCATCATTTGAGCAGACTGGGAGCCTCCCAACACAGCCCAGCAGCCCAGAACTGCCCTGGGGGGACGGCACTCACCTGTGACATAGCACAGTCATCCCTCAACAGAGGACCCGGGGTGCACAGCCTGGAAGAGGGGCCCACTTGCAAGTCTCAGGAGCCATACGCCAATACCAAAGACTTGTGGGTCAGTGGCAGAGACAAACTGTGGCAGGACTGAACTGAAGGATTAGACTATTGCAGTAGCTTTAAAACTCTAGGATCATCAGGGAGATTTGATTGTTAGGGCCACCCCCCCTCCCCGACTGCCCAGAAACACGCCCCACATACAGGGCAGGCAACACCAACTACACACGCAAGCTTGGGACACCAATTGGGCCCCACAAGACTCACTCCCCCACTCACCAAAAAGGCTAAGCAGGGGAGATCTGGCTTGTGGAGAACAGGTGGCTCGTGGACGCCACCTGCTGGTTAGTTAGAGAAAGTGTACTCCACGAAGCTGTAGATCTGATAAATTAGAGATAAGGACTTCAACTGGTCTACAAACCCTAAAAGAACCCTATCAAGGTCAGCAAATGCCACGAGGCCAAAAACAACAGAAAATTATAAAGCATATGAAAAAACCAGACGATATGGATAACCCAAGCCCAAGCACCCAAATCAAAAGACCAGAAGAGACACACCTAGAGCAGCTACTCAAAGAACTAAAGATGAACAATGAGACCCTAGTACGGGATATGAAGGAAATCAAGAAGACCCTAGAAGAGCATAAAGAAGACATTGCAAGACTAAATAAAAAAATGGATGATCTTATGGAAATTAAAGAAACTGTTGACCAAATTAAAAAGATTCTGGACACTCATAGTACAAGACTAGAGGAAGTTGAACAACGAATCAGTGACCTGGAAGATGACAGAATGGAAAATGAAAGCATAAAAGAAAGAATGGGGAAAAAAATTGAAAAACTCGAAATGGACCTCAGGGATATGATAGATAATATGAAACGTCCGAATATAAGACTCATTGGTGTCCCAGAAGGGGAAGAAAAGGGTAAAGGTCTAGGAAGAGTATTCAAAGAAATTGTTGGGGAAAACTTCCCAAATCTTCTAAACAACATAAATACACAAATCATAAATGCTCAGCGAACTCCAAATAGAATAAATCCAAAAAAACCCACTCCGAGACATATACTGATCACACTGTCAAACATAGAAGAGAAGGAGCAAGTTCTGAAAGCAGCAAGAGAAAAGCAATTCACCACATACAAAGGAAACAGCATAAGACTAAGTAGTGACTACTCAGCAGCCACCATGGAGGCGAGAAGGCAGTGGCACGATATATTTAAAATTCTGAGAGAGAGGAATTTCCAGCCAAGAATACTTTATCCAGCAAAGCTCTCCTTCAAATTTGAGGGAGAGCTTAAATTTTTCACAGACAAAGAAATGCTGAGAGAATTTGCTAACAAGAGACCTGCCCTACTGGAGATACTAAAGGGAGCCCTACAGACAGAGAAACAAAGACAGGACAGAGAGACTTGGAGAAAGGTTCAGTACTAAAGAGATTCGGTATGGGTACAATAAAGGATATTAATAGAGAGAGGGAAAAATATGGCAAACATAATCCAAAGGATAAGATGGCCGATTCAAGAAATGCCTTCACGGTTTTAACGTTGAATGTAAATGGATTAAACTCCCCAATTAAAAGATATAGATTCGCAGAATGGATCAAAAAAAATGAACCATCAATATGTTGCATACAAGAGACTCATCTTAGACACAGGGACACAAAGAAATTGAAAGTGAAAGGATGGAAAAAAATATTTCATGCAAGCTACAGCCAAAAGAAAGCAGGTGTAGCAATATTAATCTCAGATAAAATAGACTTCAAATGCAGGGATGTTTTGAGAGACAAAGAAGGCCACTACATACTAATAAAAGGGGCAATTCAGCAAGAAGAAATAACAATCGTAAATGTCTATGCACCCAATCAAGGTGCCACAAAATACATGAGAGAAACATTGGCAAAACTAAAGGAAGCAATTGATGTTTCCACAATAATTGTGGGAGACTTCAACACATCACTCTCTCCTATAGATAGATCAACCAGACAGAAGACCAATAAGGAAATTGAAAACCTAAACAATCTGATAAATGAATTAGATTTAACAGACATCTACAGGACATTACATCCCAAATCACCAGGATACACATACTTTTCTAGTGCTCACGGAACTTTCTCCAGAATAGATCATATGCTGGGACATAAAACAAGCCTCAATAAATTTAAAAAGATTGAAATTATTCAAAGCACATTCTCTGACCACAATGGAATACAATTAGAAGTCAATAACCATCAGAGACTTAGAAAATTCACAAATACCTGGAGGTTAAACAACACACTCCTAAACAATCAGTGGGTTAAAGAAGAAATAGCAAGAGAAATTGCTAAATATATAGAGACGAATGAAAATGAGAACACAACATACCAAAACCTATGGGATGCAGCAAAAGCAGTGCTAAGGGGGAAATTTATAGCACTAAACGCATATATTAAAAAGGAAGAAAGAGCCAAAATCAAAGAACTAATGGATCAACTGAAGAAGCTAGAAAATGAACAGCAAACCAATCCTAAACCAAGTAGAAGAAAAGAAATAACAAGGATTAAAGCAGAAATAAATGACATAGAGAACAAAAAAACAATAGAAAGGATAAATATCACCAAAAGTTGGTTCTTTGAGAAGATCAACAAGATTGACAAGCCCCTAGCTAGACTGACAAAATCAAAAAGAGAGAAGACCCATATAAACAAAATAATGAATGAAAAAGGTGACATAACTGCAGATCCTGAAGAAATTAAAAAAATTATAAGAGGATATTATGAACAACTGTATGGCAACAAACTGGATAATGTAGAAGAAATGGACAATTTCCTGGAAACATATGAACAACCTAGACTGACCAGAGAAGAAATAGAAGACCTCAACCAACCCATCACAAGCAAAGAGATCCAATCAGTCATCAAAAATCTTCCCACAAATAAATGCCCAGGGCCAGATGGCTTCACAGGGGAATTCTACCAAACTTTCCAGAAAGAACTGACACCAATCTTACTCAAACTCTTTCAAAACATTGAAAAAAATGGAACACTACCTAACTCATTTTATGAAGCTAACATCAATCTAATACCAAAACCAGGCAAAGATGCTACAAAAAAGGAAAACTACCGGCCAATCTCCCTAATGAATATAGATGCAAAAATCCTCAACAAAATACTTGCAAATCGAATCCAAAGACACATTAAAAAAATCATACACCATGACCAAGTGGGGTTCATTCCAGGCATGCAAGGATGGTTCAACATCAGAAAAACAATCAATGTATTACAACACATTAAAAACTCGAAAGGGAAAAATCAATTGATCATCTCAATAGATGCTGAAAAAGCATTTGACAAAATCCAACATCCCTTTTTGATAAAAACACTTCAAAAGGTAGGAATTGAAGGAAACTTCCTCAACATGATAAAGAGCATATATGAAAAACCCACAGCCAGCATAGTACTCAATGGTGAGAGACTGAAAGCCTTCCCTCTAAGATCAGGAACAAGACAAGGATGCCCGCTGTCACCACTGTTATTCAACATTGTGCTGGAAGTGCTAGCCAGGGCAATCCGGCAAGACAAAGAAATAAAAGGCATCCAAATTGGAAAAGAAGAAGTAAAACTGTCATTGTTTGCAGATGATATGATCTTATATCTAGAAAACCCTGAGAAATCAACGATACACCTACTAGAGCTAATAAACAAATTTAGCAAAGTAGCGGGATACAAGATTAATGCACATAAGTCAGTAATGTTTCTATATGCTAGAAATGAACAAACTGAAGAGACACTCAAGAAAAAGATACCATTTTCAATAGCAACTAAAAAAATCAAGTACCTAGGAATCAACTTAACCAAAGATGTAAAAGACCTATACAAAGAAAACTACATAACTCTACTAAAAGAAATAGAAGGGGACCTTAAAAGATGGAAAAATATTCCATGTTCATGGATAGGAAGGCTAAATGTCATTAAGATGTCAATTCTACCCAAACTCATCTACAGATTCAATGCAATCCCAATCAAAATTCCAACAACCTACTTTGCAGACTTGGAAAAGCTAGTTATCAAATTTATTTGGAAAGGGAAGATGCCTCGAATTGCTAAAGACACTCTAAAAAAGAAAAACGAAGTGGGAGGACTTACACTCCCTGACTTTGAAGCTTATTATAAAGCCACAGTTGCCAAGACAGCATGGTACTGGCACAAAGATAGACATATAGATCAATGGAATCGAATTGAGAATTCAGAGATAGACCCTCAGATCTATGGCCGACTGATCTTTGATAAGGCCCCCAAAGTCACCGAACTGAGCCATAATGGTCTTTTCAACAAATGGGGCTGGGAGAGTTGGATATCCATATCCAAAAGAATGAAAGAGGACCCCTACCTCACCCCCTACACAAAAATTAACTCAAAATGGACCAAAGATCTCAATATAAAAGAAAGTACCATAAAACTCCTAGAAGATAATGTAGGAAAACATCTTCAAGACCTTGTATTAGGAGGCCACTTCCTAGACTTTACACCCAAAGCACAAGCAACAAAAGAGAAAATAGATAAATGGGAACTCCTCAAGCTTAGAAGTTTCTGCACCTCAAAGGAATTTCTCAAAAAGGTAAAGAGGCAGCCAACTCAATGGGAAAAAATTTTTGGAAACCATGTATCTGACAAAAGACTGATATCTTGCATATACAAAGAAATCCTACAACTCAATGACAATAGTACAGACAGCCCAATTATAAAATGGGCAAAAGATATGAAAAGACAGTTCTCTGAAGAGGAAATACAAATGGCCAAGAAACACATGAAAAAATGTTCAGCTTCACTAGCTATTAGAGAGATGCAAATTAAGACCACAATGAGATACCATCTAACACCGGTTAGAATGGCTGCCATTAAACAAACAGGAAACTACAAATGCTGGAGGGGATGTGGAGAAATTGGAACTCTTATTCATTGTTGGTGGGACTGTATAATGGTTCAGCCACTCTGGAAGTCAGTCTGGCAGTTCCTTAGAAAACTAGATATAGAGCTACCATTCGATCCAGCGATTGCACTTCCTCGGTATATACCCGGAAGATCGGAAAGCAGTGACACGAACAGATATCTGCACGCCAATGTTCATAGCAGCATTATTCACAATTGCCAAGAGATGGAAACAACCCAAATGTCCTTCAACAGATGAGTGGATAAATAAAATGTGGTATATACACACGATGGAATACTACGCGGCAGTAAGAAGGAACGATCTGGTGAAACATATGACAACATGGATGAACCTTGAAGACATAATGCTGAGCGAAATAAGCCAGGCACAAAAAGAGAAATATTATATGCTACCACTAATGTGAACTTTGAAAAATGTAAAACAAATGGTTTATAATGTAGAATGTAGGGGAACTAGCAGTAGAGAGCAATTAAGGAAGGGGGAACAATAATCAAGGAAGAACAGATAAGCTATTTAACGTTCTGGGGATGCCCAGAAATGACTATGGTCTGTTAATTTCTGATGGTTGTAGTAGGAACAAGTTCACTGAAATGTTGCTATATTATGTAACTTTCTTGGGGTAAAGTAGGAACATGTTGGAAGTTAAGCAGTTATCTTAGGTTAGTTGTCTTTTTCTTACTCCCTTGCTATGGTCTCTTTGAAATGCTCTTTTATTTTATTTTTTTTTTCTTTTTAACTTTTTTTTTCATACAGGTGATTTTAAAAAATATGGTAAATTAAAAAAAAAAAAAAAAAAAAAAAAGAAAAAAGACAAACAAGGGAAAAAAAAAAAAAAAAAGATGTAGTGCCCCCTTGAGGAGCCTGTGGAGAATGCAGGGGTATTCGCCTACCCCACCTCCATGGTTGCTAACATGACCACAGACATAGGGGACTGGTGGTTTGATGGGTTGAGCCCTCTACCATAAGTTTTACCCTTGGGAAGACGGTTGCTGCAAAGGAGAGGCTAGGCCTCCCTGTATTTGTGCCTAAGAGTCTCCTCCTGAATGCCTCTTTGTTGCTCAGATGTGGCCCTCTCTCTCTGGCTAAGCCAACTTGAAAGGTGAAATCACTGCCCTCCCCCCTACGTGGGATCAGACACCCAGGGAAGTGAATCTCCCTGGCAACGTGGAATATGACTCCCAGGGAGGAATGTAGACCTGGCTTCGTGGGACTGGAGAACATCTTCTTGACCAAAAGGGGGATGTGAAAGGAAATGAAATAAGCTTCAGTGGCAGAGAGATTCCAAAACGAGCCGAGAGATCACTCTGGTGGGCACTCTTACGCACACTTTAGACAACCTTTTTAGGTTCTAAAGAATTGGGGTAGCTGGTGGTGGATACCTGAAACTATTAAACTACAACCCAGAACCCATGAATCTCGAAGACAGTTGTATAAAAATGTAGCTTATGAGGGGTGACAGTGGGATTGGGAATGCCATAAGGACCAAACTCCACTTTGTCTAGTTTATGGATGGATGTGTAGAAAAGTAGGGGAAGCAAACAAACAGACAAAGGTACCCAGTGTTCTTTTTTACTTCAATTGCTCTTTTTCACTCTAATTATTATTCTTGTTATTTTTGTGTGTGTGCTAATGAAGGTGTCAGGGATTGATTTAGGTGATGAATGTACAACTATGTAATGGTACTGTAAACAATCGAAAGTACAATTTGTTTTGTATGACTGCGTGGTATGTGAATATATCTCAATAAAATGATGATTAAAAAAAAAAAAAAAAAAAAAAGGCACAACGCTTAGTTGGCCTCTTGGATTTTGGAGACAACATATTCCTATTTAGGTGTGCTACTCTGGCCCATTTACCGAGTGACTAGAAAAGCTTCTAGTTTTGAGTGGGGACTGGAGCAAGATGAGGCTCTGCAAGAGGTCCAGGCTGCTGTGCAAGCGCTCTGCCACTTGGACCATATGATCCAGCTGAACCAATGGTGCTGGAAGTGTCAGTGGCAAATAGAGATGCTCTTTGGAGCCCTTGGCAGGCTTCTATAAGAGAATCACAATGCAGGCCCTTAGGATTTTGGAGTAGTTTTACCATCCTCTGCAGATAACTACTCTCCATTTGAGAAACAACTGTTGGCCTGCTACTGGGCCTTAGTAGAGACAGAACGCTTAACCATGGGCCACCAAGTTACCATGAGACCTGAGTTACCTATCATGAGCTGGGTGTTATCTGACCCACCAAGCCATAAAGTTGGGGCGTGCACAGCAACACTCCATCGTAAAATGGAAATGGTATATACGAGATAGAGCTCGAGCAGGTCCTGAAGGTACAATTAAGTTACATGAGGAAAGTGGCCCAAATGCCCATGGCCCCCACTCCTTCCATCTTACCTTCTCTTTCCCAGCCCACAGCTATGGGCATCTTGGGGAGTTCCTTACAGTCAATTAACTGAGGAAGAAAAGGACTCGGGCTTGGTTTACACATGGTTCTCTGCACGATATGCAGGCACTACCCAAAAGTGGACAGCTGCAGCACTGCAGCCCTTTCTGGGATATCCCTGAAGGGACAGTGGTTAGGGGAAATCCTCCCAGTGGGCAGAACTTCGAGCAGTGCACCTGGTTGTTCACTTTGCTTGGAAGGAGAACTGGTCAGAGGTGAGTCTGTATACTGATTCCTGGGCTGTTGCTAATGGTATGGCTGGATGGTTAGGGACTTGGAAGGAACATGATTGGAAGATTGGTGACAAAGAAGTCTGGGGAAGGGGTATGTGGATAGACTTTCCGAGTGGGCTAACAACATAAGATATTTGTGTCCCAAGTGAATGCTCACCAGAGGGTGGAATTCAGCAGAAGAAGGTTTAAATAACCAAGTGGATAAAATGACCCGTTTGGTGGATACCAATCAGCCTCTTTCCCCAGCAACTCCTGTCATTGCCCAATGGGCTCATGAACAAAGTGGTCATGGTGGTAGGGATGGAGGTTTATCCATGGGCTCAGCAACATGGACTTCCACTCACCAAGGCTGACCTGGGCACAGCCACTGCTGAGTGTCCAGTTTGCCAGCAGCAAGAGACCCACACTCAGTCCCCCGATATGGCACCATTCCTCGGGGTGATCAGCCTGCTACCTGGTGGCAGGTTGATTACATCGGACCACTTCCATCATGGAAAGGGCAGCGATTTGTTCTTACTGGAATAGACACATACTCCAGATATGGGTTTGCCTTCCCGCACAACATGCTTCTGCCAAAACTACGATACGTGGACTTACAGAATGCCTCATCCACCATCATGGTATTCCACACAGCATTGCTTTCAGACCAAGGAACCCACTTCACAGCAAATGAAATGAGGGGATGGGCACATGCTCATGGAATTCTGTGGTCTTCCCATGTTCCCCATCATCCAGAAGCAGCTGGGGTTGATAGAATGGGTGGAGTGGCCTATTGAAGACTCAATTACGGTGCCAACTAGGTGGCAATACCTTGCAGGGTTGGGGCGGTGGTTCTCCAAGAGGCTGTGTATGCTCTGAATCAGCGTCCACTCTATGGTGCTCTTTCTCCCATAGCCAGGAATCAGGGGTGGAAACAGGAGTAGGCACCACTCACTATCACTCCTAGTGATCCACTGGGGAAATTTTTGCTTCCTGTCCCTGCAAGTTTAAGCTCTGCTGGTCTACAGGTCTTGGTTCCAAAAGGAGGAGTGCTTCCACCAGGAAACACAACAATAATCCCATTGAACTGGAAGTTAAGGCCGCCACCTGGCCACTTTGGGCTTCTTATGCCTCTGAATCAACAGGCAAGTAAGGGGATTACTGTACTGGCTGGGGTGATTGATCCTGACTATCAAGGTGAAATAGCACTGCAGCTACACAATGGAAGTAAAGAAGAGTTTTCCTGGAATACAGGAGATCCCCTAGGGTGTCTCTTAGTGCTACCATGCCCCGTGATTCAAGTCAATGGAAAACTGCAACAACTCAATCCAGGCAGGACTACCAATGGCCAAGAAACTTCAGGAATGAAAAGTTTGGGTCACCCCACCACGCAAAGGACCAAGGCCAGCTGAAGTGCTTGTTGAGAGTAAGGGAACATGGAATGGGTAGTGGAAGAAGGTCATGATAAATATGAACTACGGCCACGTGACAGTTACAGAAACGTGGACTGATGACATGAATATTTCCTCCACGTTTTGTTATGATTATGTTTGTATTTGTCTGTAAAGAAAATATTTTTGCTTTCTTCTCTGTCTCATCCCCTTATCATATGGCATAAGCTGTAACATTGATTTTGAAGGTATGGTTTTAGTGGTGTGTACAACTGCCAAGTTGACAAGGGGTGGACTGTTATGGTTGGGTTCATGTGTCAACTTGGCTAGGCGGCCTAGCTGTCTGGTCAAGTGGGCTCTGGCCTGACGATTGCTGTGAGGATATTTGAGGCTGGTTAATAATCCAACGGGCTGGTTTGTCGGATCATCAGTCAATTGACTGCAGCTGACTGATGACTCATCAAGGAGCATGCCTTCCACAATGAGAGAATGCAATTGCCTGGATTTGGTCTGGGTGATCAGTTGGAGGCTTATAAGCCAGATGGTTAGAGAACCTTCACTTCTTTCTTCGGGTGCTCAGTGAAGTATTTCCTGGGGAGCTCATCGAAGTGCCGGTTCATTTCCTGAGGAGTTCGTCGGACGTCTTCCTTGGAGTTGACAGCTTGTTGACGGCTCTGCAGAATTTGGACTTGTGCGCTCCCGCAGTTGCGTGAGTCACCTTTTACAATTTGATAATCAGAGACATCTCTCATTGATTCTGTTTCCAAGGAGAACCCTAACTAATACATCACTCAATTATGAAATTGGCAAAAGATCTGAAGAGACACTTCTCCACTGAATATATATAGATGACAAATAATCATACAGCAATATATTTGACATCATTATCCATTAGAGAAATGCCGAATTAAAACCTCAATGAAATGTCACTATGCAGTTATTAGAATGTCTAAATTTAAAAGTTGACCATACCAAGATTTAAAAAGGATGTGGAACAATTGAAACTCTCATACAGTACTGAGAACTGATGTGAATGTACAATGGGTAAAACACTTTGGAAAATATTTTTGGTAAGTTCTTAAATTGCTAAACATATTCCTACTAATGATCAAGCCATTCACTTCTATGTATTTCATTTCATGAAAAATGACAACACATGGCCACATATATTCTTGCATGTAGATGTTATTAGCAGCTTTATTTGTAAACTTTTCAAGCAATTTCAAGCCAAACACTTGAAACATCAACATGTCTGTCAAAGGTGAATGAATAAATAAGGTGGGGTATATCTATACAATGGAATACTAGTGCACAATTAAAAAGAATAAACTATTGATGCACAGTCACCATAAATGAATCTCATGGTTATGCTTAAGAAAGTATTAAAAGGGAGAAGAGCACATACTATACTATTCCATTTATATAAAATTCTAGGAAATGCAAACTTAAAATCTGATGTTAAAAAGCAGATAGATGATTTCTTTCAGAGTGATCCCTACCACAAACATACACTTGATAAGAAGTACAAACAAATATTGATGGGGCAAAACTTTCATATTTAAACGGGGGAAATATGTTGTGCTAGAACAAAACAAGGACTATTTGGAAGGTCATAAAAGATACTTTGACTAAGACCATTGTAAAAGTCAATGACTGGACAGAGTTTTCCTTATAATACCCTGAACAAAGAAGCTCCAAGCCCTTGTCAAATTGCTCTGTGTTTGTTGGGGCATATGACAGTTTTACAACTCTGCCTTAGCCTTCACTTCCTGTTTGAACACAGCCTGAAAAACAGCCAGAGTGAGAAATTAGGAGTTTATTTTTCCTGAGAAATTAGAAAGACCTTTCTTGGGATGCATTTGGCCTTCTAGATTCCCAGGAATATATCAGAGCTTTTCAAAGTCCCCTACAGGCATCTCATAATCCAAACTTTCCCTTTTAAGTTTTTTTGGTTAGCTTATTTGTCCCAACAGTTACCACCAGGTCTGACAGCTGCAATACTAAAAGAATTTGAATAAAACCAGGGGAAAATGCAGTTCTGAGTCAGGTCAACTAAAGACAAGCCCAGTGAGTGGGGCTTTCCAGTTAGGCCTGCACCTATTGTTTCCCACCGTATATTGTTATTAAATGTTTCATGTACATAACTAGATTTTAAGAACTTTAAGAGCAGACCCCTTATACTTCTTATGTGTTCAAATAAGGTTAAATAAATAATATTTGTTCAATCCAGTATTCAGAATCTGGAAATAAAACAGAACACAAGAATTTTTCACAATAGAGTTACCAAGTAGGAAAATGTGTTTTGTATTCAGTAGGGGAAGGAGAAAGTGCTAATCTCAGTTGTTTGCTCCTTTTGGATAATGCTGTCTTTGAGTTTGGTTTTGAGATTTAGGAGATTTGGTGCATTTATCTAGTACAGATTTACTTGAAATTTAAAGGAAAGGGCTATAGAAATTAATTAGTAGTAATTAAAATGAAAAATTCCTTGATCAAAGGAGGGCAACTTCATAAGACTATCATTTTCCCAGCCTGCATAGGAAAATACTATTTTACTTAAGAATATCTGTCAAATGGATAAGAAACAAAACCATTATTACAACAGGATAATTTATAAGGTAGTACATGCTTACAGGACTAAGCATTCTTACTATGGTCAATATATGGCATGGAACTTCTGAGGCAGTTCACCAGTACTCCTGAATATGTGGTATGCAAAGGAGATTATGATGCATGTAATCAAGGGAACAAATATCTTCATAGAATGAAGAACTTCCCCAGTAGCAACAGCATTCAAATAATGAATATTCAAGTGATTAATGATTTCAGGCTGCTGTTTAAAAAATGTGAACTTCTGTAACATATAGTTAAGTTGTCCCCTTGATGGCAGTGTTCTCTATATACTCAAATTTAATAAAATAGCAGGCTAATGAGTTGTAGCCTTAACTCTGACACTTTCTAAGTGAAGTTGGGCAAGTCACCTTTCTCTTCAAAGTTGTATTTTATCATCCTGAAAGTGTAGTTTCTTTCCTTGAACTGGGTGGTGGGTATATGAAGGTTGATTTTATTGTTTCTATTTATGTTATCTGTATTCTTTTACATGAATTATAGATTTAATAAAATCATTTCATAAGAATAAAAATTTAATAAAACAAATCAGGATATAAACAGCATTTTACATACCTCCAGATGTCATCTAATACAGTCCTTTCATTTTACAGATGCAGAGCTTGTGAATGAGACATTGAGGCAGTTCACTTAGCTAGAGGAAGCAAAAGAAGTTAGTGGCTGTGCTGAAACTCAGTTATACTGACTCCTACTTGAAAGATTTTCCCCCTCTATATGATAATGGCTCTTTGTTTTCCTGGAGGACAAATTAAGAGCCTCACACTGCCGGTCAGGGGGGCTGCCTGCTGTAGACTCTCGGGCCTTGGCACAGAAGCCTCTGCAGAGCCTGCTTCACCTCCTTGTTCCGCAGAGTGTAAATGAAAGGGTTGAGCATTGGCGTGACCACTGTGTAGAAGACAGCAGGGGCCCCAGCTCCTGCCCCACTGGAGCGAGGTTGCAGGTAGATGCAGACAGGTGGCATGTAGTACAGAAGAACCACCGTGAGGTGGGCAGTGCAAGTGGAGAAGGCACGCTGCCGGCCCTCGGCTGCGGATCCCAACACAGCTGCCACGATGAAGACGTAGGATGTGATGATGAAGATCAGGCAGCCCGTGCCACAATGCCAATGTTGGCAAGCATGACGAGCTCATTGATGGTGGTGTCCGCACAGGCCAGCTTCAGCACAGGGGGGATGTCACAGAAGTAGGCAACATGGCGAGGCCCACAGTAGAGCAGGTGGAAGGTGAGGGAGGTATGGATTGCAGAGTGTCCAGCACCCATGGCCCAAGTGATCCCAGCCAGCCCTGCACACATCCTCCTGGTCATGGCCACAGGGTACTGCAGGGGTTGACAGATAGCCAGGTAGCGGTCATAGGCCATGACTGTGTACAGGAAGCACTCAGCACTGGCCAGGAAGTGGAAGCAGTAAAGCTGGATGGCACAGCCCTCAAAGGAGATCACCTTCCCGTCTGGAGTCAAGAGACCTGCCATGACTTTGGGCACTGTCACTGTGGACAGACATGCATCCAGGAAGGACAGGTGCCCCAGGAAGTGGTACATGGGGGAGCAGAGGTGAGGGTCACAGCCCACAGTTATGAGAATGAGGAGATTCCCCACGGTGATGCTATAGATGAGGAGGAAAAGGAGGAAAAAGACGCTTGGATGCTCAGCTGTGTACATCAGACCCTCCAGGAAGAAGTGGCTCACCACAGTCTGGTTGGAGTTCTCTGTCTCCATGGCCATCTTCTCACACAGAGAGTGGTTAGCTATCCCCCTTGCAACAAAACTGACATTAACAGATGTAAGAGATAGCCATTTATTTACCTTTCCTGAAATATTATTATCCATGGGCCACTCTGGGTCTTTTCCCATAAGTGAGAGGAAGATACAGCATTCATTCACTGCTTTGTCCTATCATAGCATGTTCTTGCCCTGTATTCCTTCAGAATGAATCTTTCCCTGTGAGATCAGCAATGTTTGTGAGGCACATAGAGGACAGTAAGGATTATTTGGAGAAATGCATCCCCTAAATAATGGCTATACAGGAAGAATTGCAAATCTTCTGCTGGAATATACATTTTTGCATATATTCCAGAATTTTGAATCCCTTGCCTTCCTAGTATACTCCGCCATGTTGTAGATGTGGGTAGGCAAGTCCTTATTGCCTGGTATCATCAGGGAGGTGCATCTGTCTTCTGGGGAGCCTTGCCTAGAGATTGGTGCTATTATGTTAGCTAAGAACACAGCAGCCCCTCCCAACCCTTACCCAGAGGGAGTAAGGAGTTCAGCTACCCAAACCCTCAAGTGTGTGACATTGGGCCTTGGAGAGTTGACTGAATAATTACCAGGACAAACTGTGCAGTTTATTTCTTGCTGTTCCTGTAATACTTTGTCTCCTTAGCCTTTTGGGAATTGCATGCCTCTGCCTCATTGATCAAGCAAGCCAGAATTGAAATAGAAGAGCTCTCTCTGATTCTTTCCCACTGTTACCTCCTAAACCTAATTAGATATTGCATTATGTGAAAATTTTCTTTAAACTGCTTTTTTCCTGTTATCCTTTTTTCTTCAATTCCCATGGTTTTTTTTTTTTTTTTTTTTTTTTTTTTACCTAACCTTGCTTCTGAATATTTTCATTCAGAATTTCACAATGGTCTTTTATTCCCATCTCTCACACTCCTCTAAATCTATCAAATTATACTGTGTACAACTGCTGTGTCCATCCTAAAACAACATGCTTAATTTATTGCTCTCCCTTTTCAGTCCCCACTTCCTAAAGCATAAATTACATCTCAGTCTGATAGTCAATACTATTGTGAAATGTTTCCATTATTATCAAAATATCTAGATCATCTGCAGCCTTCTAAAGAAACTCCTCTCCTCTGGGGATGCTGTTTGTCTTATCTTCTCAATTATTCATAAGCCCTCCCTGATTTCCCCACCGTTCAATCTTCACACTTGAAACTCTCTACCTTCCCGAATCTATTTGCTATGGTTAAGTTTGAACTTTATTTCCTCTAGGAACCTGTACAATATTTTCTCTCACCTTGATTTATCAATCCTGAAGCCTAATTGTATTTATGATATGCTTTAATGAATACCTAAGCTCATACTTCCTTGGAACACTTTAGTGTTCTATGTGCATAGGTCATATCTCCCTAAGAGGAACAGGGAGAAACATCTCCCATCTTCTCTGGAGTCCCATCAGCACTTTTGGGAAGGGCAGTAGCATTAGCAAGGAGCCAAGTTTATTCAGTTTACTATAAACTTAAGTTTAAACTGCTGGTCAACTACAAATTATCTGAAAGATATAGATTGGTGTGCTTAATTCCTCTATTCCTCCATTCTTCAGATTTAAAATGGAGATGTCATCAAGGTGCTTCACTTGAAGTAGCTGCTATTTTACCCAGCATAGAGCAGGATGCATAGCAGGACCTTAAATTTCTTCAAACTGAATAATTTATTCAATGCAGTGATCACATGTATGGTGTTCCTGAAAAAAAGTTATGTAGCTTCTCCTTGAATGAGTTTGTAATGGAATAATCCCTATTTCACAAGAGATTCCATTCCAGTGTTGGGTAGGTTGATATATTACAATGTTCTTCACCTTAGTTGAACTTATGTTTCCCTGATATTTCAACCACTTAGTTTTAGATGTGCCCTCTTCACACCCACTAGAATGCTATGATAAGAAAATACAGAAAGTAAAAAGTGTTTTGGATGTGGAGAAACTGAAACCCTCAGACATTGCTAGTGGGAATGTAAAATGGGGCAGCCAATTTTGGAAAAGTTTGGCAGTTTCTTAAAAAGTTATAAATTTACCATACAACCAAGCTATACCACTCCTAGGAATTTACCCGAGAGAAATGAAGACATATGTCCACATGAATGTTTATTGTGTGGATGTGAATGGTTATTGTAGAATTATTCATAATAGATAAAACCTGGAAACAACTCAAATATCCCAAAACTGGTGAAAAGATAAACAAATGTGTATATCCATGCAGTTGAATACTATTCAGCAATATATAGGAACCCAATACTTATACAAAATGAATGGACGTCAAAAACATTTTACTAAGTGAAAGAAGCCAGACACAAAGGTGGCATATTGTATGATTCCATTTATATGAAATGTCCAGAAAAGAGAAATGTATGAGAGAGAAACTTGATGGTGAATGCCTGGGACTGGGGGTGGGAATGGGAAATGATTTTAAATGATCATGAAGAATCTTTCTGGAGTGATGGAAATATTCTAAATTTGGATTTTGGTAATGGCTGCACAACTTGTAAATCTACTAAAATCATTGACATGTATCTTTTAAACAGGTTAATTTTATGGTATCCAAATTATACCTCAATAAGCTGTTAATAAATAAAGAATACATAATTAAATGGATAGCATGCCAAGTGACCCAAAAGATATGATTTAAATAAATGAAAAAAATTCTCTGTCTTTGGATAAGTATATTCAATACTAAGTATTTTAATTCCTTCCAATTTTTTACACTTTTTGAAATTTTGAAATGTTAGACGTACAGAAAAGTTGAAAAAATAATAGTTCACGTATACCTACAATCAACTTCCCCTAATTTGACAACTTAACCATAGTAAATATTCAAAACTAGGAAATTAACACTGATTACCATACTATTAACTAAACTACAGACAAATAATCAAATTTCACTAGTTTTTACCCAATATCATTTTTCTGTTTACCCTGATTTAAGTGTTATATCTCCTTAGTCCTTCCACAACCTGTGACAGTCCTTCACTCTTTCCTTGTCTTTCACGAATGACCTCTATATTTTTGTTGAGTGTTGGTTATTATTTTATAGACTGCCTTTCAATTGAGTTTGTTTGATGTTTTTCTCATGAGTTTGTTTGATGTTTTTCCCTAGAGCATTAAGATTATGCATTTTTGGCAAGATTAAAGCAGAAGTGATGTTGTGATCCTTTTCCAGGCATCATATCCAGGGTAGATGACATCAACATGTCTTATTTATGTAAATGTCTTTGGGGAGATATTTTGAGAATATGCTAAATTCTGTATCTTCTCAAACTTTTGCTCACTGATCTCACATCCCATTAGTTAGATGTTGCCTGCAAAATTTATTATGTGTGTTTGCCCCAGGGTTTTTTTTGTCCCCCCTCCATCCTTCTACCCTATTAACTGGAATGCTTTTATAAAAAGAATGGTCCCATCTTCCCTACTTCATGTATTTGATTATTTATTTCTTCAGTAGGGCTCATAGATCATATTTATTCTATGGGCTATAATCCAATATAATCATTATTTATTTGCTACTCAAATTTTTACTAGCTTTGGCCACTTAGAGCTCCTTCATTGGCACCTGATCCTATTGACATGTCGTATCTTTTTTATAAACTTTTTATTTTATGGCACAAGAGATGTTCCAGGCTCATTTTGTATTATCCCTGCTCGCCCTGGGCTCAGTGACTTCTCATTGGAGAATTGTATTTAAAGCCAAGTTCTGGTATAGGTGTGCTCCTTGCTACTGTTGGTGTCATATAATAAAGATTTTCTCAGAACAAGTTTGGAATATATGTATGAATACTCATCCATGCATATGCATCTATATTTATTTCTATATATAGTGTAATAGACTGTACATAATATATTCAGTATAAAATTAAATGCTGTGGTTTATCCAGACCACTTCTAAAGTCCAATCCAAAACCATAAGGTTCATTCTAGATTTCTATTTCCTTAGTTGTAATTTCTTTCTTCAAAAGAGAGACACTTTGTTCATTATCTACAATGAATTTCTCTTTAATGATTTTCTTCCTGTGCATTGTGAAGCATAGTTCAAAAGCATTCTCTTACACCAAGGCTGAAGAGTAATTCACCCATGTTTTTTTCTAGTACTTGTATGATTTCATTTTTTACCTTGATCCCTAATCCATTTGAGTTTATTCCCATGTACAGTCAGTGATATACGGATCTAATTCATCATCTTTTCCTAATGGCTACCATCAGTCACCTCAGCATTATGTATTAAGAAATCCATCTTTACCCCAGTGGTTAAGATACCAGCTATATCTTATACTAAATTTCCGTAAGTACTTGGAGCTATTTCTAGACTGTCTATTCTAGTCCACTGTTTTTTTTTTTTTTTTTTGTCTATTCATGTACCAGTACCACCTTTAAAAAATATAGGTATTATAGTTTATTTTAATGTCTGACAGAAGTATTCCCCATTGTAGATACCTTAGCCAGTGTTTCATTAGACATTCTTGCATGTTTGTGTTTTCATATGAACTTTAGTATCAATTTAGCTCATAAAAAGGTTTGTCATTACCTTTTTATTAGGATTACATCTTAATTTATAAATTAATATCGGAGAACTGTCATCTCTATAATGCTAATTCATACTATCCAAGAATCCATTTATGAAATTAACATAACCTTGACATCAATTCCAAATAAAGACAGTAAAAAAAGAAAACTACAGACCAATTTCATTTATGAAGAGAGATGCAAAAATAAAATAAAAGCAAATAAATGTCACAACATAAAAATATTTGCCTTAGATAGAAGTATGTTTCATATCAGAAAATCTCTCATTATAATTCACCACATTAAGAAATTAATGGGATGAGAAAATATCACTCAATAAATCACAAAAGCATTAATTGAATTCAACAATCTTTATAAGTAACACATATCTTAATAAAATAATAATTGAAGGAATCTTTATGAAACATAATAAAGATAACCAGTATAACCATGTAGTACATCATATTTAATGGTGAAAAGACTCAGAGAAAAAGCCACTGGAATCAGAAGCTGAAAGCAAACAAGACCCAAGAGAAAAGACAACAGACCAGCCATGTGCCCAGCTATCTGACAGAGGAGCCCCAGATGCCAGTAGCCTTCTTCAGGGAAGGTATCCTCTTGTTGATACCTTAATTTGGATATTTTCATGGCCTTAGGATTGTAACTTGTAACTTAATAAATCCCCATTGTTAAAAGCAAACCCATTTCTGGTATATTGCATTTCAGCAGCTTTAGCAAACTGAAACAAAGAGGGAGTTTGGAAAAGCCACTTACATCCTTCAACTTCATTTTCCCTGAAATTGCATGGGTGTAATAATACCTACTTTACACAATTGCTGCCAAGGCCAAATCAGTTGAAAGTTATTTGTATCCCTAAAGATCTATACAGGCATTAATGCAGGAATTACAAGCTAAATATACACATTGATGGATGCCACAGTGAAACAGAAGCTTTTATGTGGACATTTACTTATCTTGGATCCTTCCTACAAGGTACTATCCTTGCTGGGTTGCTTTGATTGGTTTCCACTGGTACTGAAAGAAGAAATATGCAAAATTGTGTTCTGAGAGTGTATTGCAAGGTGGAAGTTTCCACTCTATCCAGGAGTCCTTTTACTACCTCTGCATGAATCCTTTCTTTTTGTTTTAAATATCCCCAGCTAAGTTGTGTCCCATCTGGTGCCCTAAATTTTAGTGTCTATTGCATGTCTGTGGTGGATGGAGTCACTGAGGCTGCACATCCTTGTGGCCTCCCAGCCTTCCTAATGCTGCCTTTGTCTCTTTGTTGAGGAGTGTATAGATGATGGGGTTGAGCAAGGCAGTTATGACAGTGTAGAAGTGGCTTCTACATCTGGGGGTTTCTGTGAACCAGATATAGGTAAATGAAGGTGCAGGGAGCATAGCAAACAATGACAACAGTGAGGTGGGCAGACAGGTGGAGAAGGCACTGTGGCACCCACTGGCAGATAAGCACAAAGTGGGTGAGGGCCAGGAAGTGACCAGCTCATTGACGCTGATGCCAGCATAGACCAGCACAACATGGCAGGAGTGTCACAGAAGAGCAGTCTACCCTGTTTGGGCCACAGATGGGCAGGCAGAATATGAAACTAGTTTGAAATGAGTGAGGGTACCTCGCAGCCAAATGCCCAAAGCAAGGTAGGTACAGATGCTGTGGGTCATGATGGTGACATAGTATAAAGGTTTGCAAGTGGTCAGGAAATGGTCATAAGCCATGAGTGTGTAAAGGGAGCATTCAGTGCAGCTCAGGAAGTGGAAAGAAAAAAGTTAGATTGCACAGACCCCAAAGGAGATAACCCTGCTATCCGAGAGAAAGCCAGCCAGCATCTTGGGGACTGGCAGAGGAAATGGTCCTGTCCAGGAAGGAGAGGTGACATAGGAACTGGTACATGGGGTGTGGAGCTGGATGTCCAACAAAATGGTGAGAATGATGAGCCCATGGTCATCTTACGGTTCTTATGACAGAGAACATAGGTGACAGGAAAGCTAGGGAGAGCAGCTCACCCAGCTGTGGTGGGCAGTGGAGTCCCACCAAATGAAGTGAAACACAGAGGTCTATTTTCCACTTTGAATTTCCTTGCTGTTCACATCTGCCAAAAGAAGTAACAGAAGAGAAGCTCAATAGCCCTCTAAAATCTCGAGGTGTGGCACATATACCCTGTCATTCCCAAATATGGATGGAAAAGGAGATTCTCTCTTCCCTCTCTCTCAATCTCTCTGAGAGCAAGGTTCTCTGGCCTGAGTGACAGCTGCAATGAACTGTTCTGAAGACAGGTGAACACAAGGATTGTGGGAGTGCTGGTTGCTTATCTATGCTGAGAAACTTAATTTTCAATATTCAGGTTTTTAATTGCCAACCAAATGTATGGACAGAGAACCAGATTACATTCATTACTGTCCTAAAAGAATCTCTTATCTCCTGTAGAATCAGGGATAATGTAACTACACTCAGAAAAGACTCTAATCTTGATGAATTACAACATAGGTTGAATTCATATACTTGCTTAGTCTCTTATATGTTAATTAAAACATTTTTTGGTAAAGGGTGGGACTTGAAAATTGGTTAGGGACATTGGTTCTCTAGATTTCCTGGTAATTTTGTGTATCATTTTAGTAAATTCATTTTTTTTTATATAGGAAGGGAATGAAAAATACAAGGTCTCTGGGGATGGGATGGCAATTTCTAACACAATTAAAAACTTGAAGAGAAGCCTGAGAATCTCAAATCCACACATTTTCAAATAAAGGACATACTGAAATCCAGACTTTCTGTGCATGTGCTAAAATGATGTCTTACTTGTTTATTTTTCTGGCCAAAACACATATTTTGAAAGTAGATTTTTAGTTAAATGTCAGTGAACTTCTCATTTTACTAGGACTCTCATGTAAAAATTAGAGTATGATTAGGAAAAAACAGGACTCTAAGAAATGGAATGTGGATGAGTGGAACATTTGAATAACTCGGTGCACCAAACCCCAACGCCACTGATTTTCTCAAGTCAGAAAAAACAGCCCCTCCTCTTCTTGGTGAGGCTGTTCTTGCCTTGCTTAGAGATCCAAAAGGCTCCTCCTTGAAAGAACAAGAGACTTTTCCTTAGATCATATAGCTCCTGTCCTTCCCTCTTCCACAACATGCCCACTCCCTGCCCCTACATTAATTTTAGTTAGATGAAAATGAATTCTGAGTTTGATCAAGGAGAAAATAATGTTATTAAAGATTTGGATAAATTATCAACATGAGTATTCTCTCCAGAAGTTCTGACTCAGTGTTGAGCTTGAATAGATGATAATAATCCTACACTATTTGCTTACTGATTGGTTGACTGAAAATTGGAATCAAGGTCTTATGCTAAATAGACTTAGGATATAGGAAAGGAATCTAAAGACTTAGGAAACTGGAAATGTGGAAGTAGATTTACTGTATATAACCTGCCTACTAATGCACAAACGTGTCCTCTGAAAGGCCTAGAAGCTATTACTTTCACCAAATCCTTAAATTATATTGGGGAAGAGAGCACTGGGATCCTTGAAAAGTGCTTTAGAAGTTGTTCTCTGTTTCTCAGGGATACAGAGTGGAGGATGCATTGGAGGATGTGGCTGAAAGGAGCCTCTCTGTTTTCCCAAGGGAAGTGTAAGTAGTGGGCCTTGACTCCCAGAGGAGAGGGGGAAATTAACAGTGTGGGTGGAAGAGCACTGTGGGAATCTAACTGGACCAACCAGCAGGGCATTTGGGCAAACCAGGAAGTCCTTTCTGATTAATATAATAAAAATTCTGCCAAGTCTCCTGATCAGAGGCCAGAGTTGAGCCACTATGAGTGTCACGCCCTTACTCAATTCCCTGCTCCAGCCAGGTCATGATTCAGGGTCACTCAGAAGAAGAAAGGCCAGGTATTCCCTACAATACCAGCACAAGCAGGTACTGTGGTTGTTCCTCGCATGTACGGTCCTGTTCATAAATGGACCAGAGTCCCTTCCTCAGGGTGACTAGGAAGGAAAGGGAAATCTCCAGACCCTTGTCAAGTTACTGGACTCTGAAGGAAATCCACCTACTTAGTAGAAGTCAAATAATCCATGATTATTTCCTAGTTCCTGTGTGGAGAATTGGAATCAGTGTTCACAGCCCCTGGGAAAATCTGCACATTGGCTCCTTGACCCTGGAGTAAGGAGGGGCTATTTTGATGGAAAGATCCATGTGGAAGCCCCTGGGTCTTCCCCACTCCCAATAAAAAGTCGTGAAAATTACTATGTCCTTGGGAGGCTCATGGAGACTAACACCACTATCAAAGATTTGAGAAGTTTAGGGATGGAAATTGCTATCACATCTCTATCTAACTCTGCAGTTTGGCAAGTACAAAAAGACAGAGAATGGATTATTATAAGTTTATTCAAGGTGACTAATATCAGAGTTCCTGTTCTAGAGGTGGTGTTATTAGACCACATCAGTACAGCCAAGCATAGCGTTAGCCATCTGATATATGTGTTACATTTGTCAAAGTTTCTCATAACTTTGTTATACATAAAAGAATATGTATACATAAAAGAGCCCACATTAAAATACATGTTCATATATACATACATATGAATAGGCATAGATGCAGTTACATACATATATATAATGATGAGACAAATATATGTGTAGCTACAATCCAATTTAAGAGAAAAAATGTTACAGGAACCACTGCAGCAAACTAGATGCTTTTCTCCAGTGGCTTCCTGGTGCCCCCAACCAGAGATTTATGTTATTTCCTTGCTTTTCTTTACAATTTACCTAAGTATTTATTCCTGATTTTGAACTTTTAAAAATGGAACCGTACAGTGTATTGTATTCTTATGTGATAGCTATTTTACTAAAAAAAAAATTCATTGAATTTGATGGCTGTACCTTTAGCTTATTCATGTTGTTTTTAATTCTGTAGTAACTGTTATATGAATAAATATGAATAAAACAAGTTTTTCTCTCTCTTTTCACTCCTGTCTCTTTGTTTCTCCCCATTTTCTAAACAATATTTGAGTTGTTGCTGATTTTTTTGCTGTATGTCAACAGAGCTGCTAAGAATATTTTTATACATGGTGTGCTGGTTTGGATGTATTATGTCCCCCAAAATGCCATTTTTTTTTTGACGGAGGCTTGTGTGGACAGGAAACCTATTGGTGTTCATTGGGTTGGAAACTTTTGATTGGATGTTTCTATGGAGATGTGATCACTCAACTGTGGGCGAGATCTTTCATTGGATAATTTCCATGGAGGTGTGGCCCTGCCCATTCAGCATGGCCTTGATTAGTTTACTAGAGCATTATATAAGCTCAGACAGAAGGAGCATCTTGCAACAGCCAAGAGGGACACTTTGAAGAACACACAGGAGCTGAGAGAGAAGCTGCAGCTTACAGAGACATTTTGGAGATGGCCTTTGCAATCAGACTTTTGCTTGGGAGAAGCTAAGAGAGGACAAATGCCCCAGGAGCAGCTGAGAGTTATATTTTTGAGAGCTGCAGCCTAGAGAGAACGTCCTAGAAGAAAGCCATTTTGAAACCAGAACTTGGAGCAGATGCCAGCCACGTGTCTTCCCAGCTAACAGAGGTTTTCTGGACCATTGGCCATCTTCCAGTGAGGGTACCTGATTGTTGATGCGTTACCTTGGACACTTTATGACCTTAAGATTGTAACTGTGTAACCAAATAAACCCCCTTTTATAAAAGCCAATCCATCTCTGGTATTTTGCATTCTGGCAGCATTAGCAAACCAGAACACATGGTAAAAATGTATGTGTGAAAAATGTCTGTAGTTCCTGGAAAGGGCCACAGGGTACGCAGATCTTTAGCTGTCTTGAAGATCTAGTGTTTGTACCAATTTACACTTCAACCAGGAATAAGGAAGCTCTTCTGGTCCATATATTTGCCAACACTTGGTGCAGTCAGATTTGAAGATTTTATTTTTTTTATAATCTGGAAGTATCCAATGTTATCTTGTTGTAATTTCAATATGCATTTTCATGATTACTAATGAAGTTGAACAGACTTTCTATGATTTTTTGCCATTCTTGCTTCCTCTTCTCTGAAAAGCATATACATGACTTTTGCCCATTTTTTTTTTAATTTGTTTTACTACTCCTCTTGATTCACATAGTTATTTCTATATTCCAGGTACTAATTCTTGTTTTCTTCTCTTTAGTTTATCTGTTGTAAATATTTTCTGTCAGTGTAACTTATCTTTTCTCTGTCTTCATGGTTTATCTTGATGGATAGAACTTCTTATTTTGATGGATAGAACTTCTTAATTTTGATATGGTTGAATTAACCAATCTTTCCCTTTATTCTTTTTGGGTCTTTTAAAATATATCTTTCCCTGCACCTTGCAAGCATGCATTTAAAACTAATTTTTAGTACCTTCTATATGCCAGGTACTATTTCAGGCATGTTTTACTGTTATGATTTTTGTGTAACAATTTAGTTTTCAGTAATTTGAACACTCGCAAGGTATTATGTTGATTGACTACTGATAATATCCTGCTAATAGGAAGAGTAGGCAGGAAATAGTAGATATCCTAGATGCCTTGGAAATACACATGTGCATCATAATGGGAGAGAAAACTCTATGGACATGAACAAGCTGTTGCCTCAGTGACATTTCTGGAAATCTAGTTGCCTTGGTTTGTGTTAGGCCAGTTTACAAAATGTCTACATTTTATAGTTTTCAAGAATGATGGCTTGTACTGTTCCGAAAGTCTTCATTTCATTCTTGAGGCACCAAATAAGTTCAAAGGATGCATATCATATGACAGTGATTAGAAATAAGGACATGATTTTCCATGGCCTCCAATAAAGATGAGGCCCCAAATCTGGGTTCATTGCTTGGTGTAGCAGGAAAAGGAGGTTTATTCAAGTCAGCAGGAGGGCAGGGGAAACGTCCCAAATCTGCCTCCCCACAGTGATTTTCCCTTTGGCTTTTACACACAGAGACAAAGAAAGGTAATCATCTTGAGCAAAAAGTAACAAAGGGTGGAGAACTTCATTAGTTCCTTATCTCAGTTATTTACTACTTCCTTTAGGATCTACATCCTAAAGGTGCCTCCAACTGGGCATGGATGAAAGCATGCCTGTTCATATCTGGGTGCTTACTTTGCATATTGCTTCTCTGTGAGACAAAACCCAAATTCACAGCTTGCTTATAGTTTTAAGGTTACTTTCAAATGCTAACACTACACTATTTTCACATGGAGGAGCTCTCAAGTGTCATTTTCTTGGCAGGCATTCATAATATTGTGGTTCTATCACACCATCATCACCAAAACTTTTCATCAGTTCATATAAACTTGAACCCATTAAGCATTAACTCCCCCTCCAACCTGATCCCTACCCCCATCCCTGGTAACCTTTAATCTATTTTGTGTCTTTATGAATATGCTTATCCTAGATATTTCACATAAGAGAACCATACAATAGTTGTCTTGTTGTGTCTGGCTTATTTTTTTTAGCATAATGTTTTCAAGGTTCATCCATGTTGTAGCATGGATCAGAACTTCATTCCTTTTGCATCTGAGCAAATAGTCCATTGCATGCATGTGCCATATTTTATTTATCCATTCATTTGTGGATGGACATTTGGGTTGTTTCCACCTTTGCTATGTGAATAATGCTGCTATTCTTGCAGAGATTTCCTTCCATTCTAGTAAGCATCAGAAGCTCCCTAAAGGAAGGTGAGGCTGTGATGGGTAATGATGTCATGAGGGTAAGAGAGAACCCTGGGGCCAATGCATCAGAACTTCCTGTCCCTTCCTGCCCAGCCCCTGGCATAGCCAGAGCCCTCCTGAGCCCGGGAGATAGAAGATAGTTGACCAGAATGGCAACAAGGAGGACTTAGATAATAATCTTTCTATGTGGGCAGCTTTATGGGTTGGAAAGAAAATCTTAACTTTGGAGTTTAGCAAACATGATACTGGACTTCAGTTATTCTATTTGGACATCTGTTCTATTTGAATAAACTTGATGGGTTTCCTAACCCATCTGTATCTCTATTTTCTTTATGTGTGAAACAGGAGCACCAGGTATCTCACAGGGTTGTAAAGGCTAAATGAAATACCATATTCCAAGCACTTGGAAAAATTAGAATCTTACTAAATATTCTTTCCCTTCAATTCTTAAACAAGTGGAAATGATGTTCACAAAGTGAAGGAGAAATGACAAGAAGACTTCTGTCACTGTGGAGCTCAATCTTTTCCATCTACTAATTTAAGTTGACAAAGCTGCTCTATCTCTGTCAGGTAAAAAAGAGAAAATGACCAAATGTTCTCACACATGGCCTCCCTTCCTCTGAGGAATAAATATTCATTCCAGAGAGATATGAGCTCTTCTCAGGAGAGTTTAAATAACAAATACACAGGGAAATATGTAGATGCCTATTAAAAACCTTTCATTGGTTTCTTCTTGTTTTTCTGCACCTCGAGGACCCAGGAGCAATCCCATCCCCTGGGACACTAAGTCCAGTTAAGCTCCCACCAGGTAGTGGTGGTAATTTCCATTCCCTGCACTTCAACTAGCATGAAGGGAAAGGAACTGCACTCTCTCGGCAAGAAAGACAGGTTCATCTGCTCTTTGAGCAATATTGTGCAAACCAGTGCCTCCACATTGCACACAGAAAGTTCAAAATTGAGGGAAAAACCTCAGACTAGTTTCATTACTGAAATGAATCACAAAGTATTAGGTAAGTTCTTAGAAAGGCAGATTTCTCTTAGTCCCCCTTTTTTTCTTTATTTTAGACTTCCATTTAGAGCTAAGATACTTGGCAATTGTTAGACTTCCTTCTAAATTACATTGTCTATTCTGCATTTATAGTAAAATATACACACAGGCTACGTGTGTGTGTGTGTGTGTGTGTGTGTAATTCAGGCCCACTAATGGGGACTAAGTTGCCACGTTAAGGACAAGAAGTTGGAAATTGAGACACCTCTCATAAGCCTCAGAGTACCTGGGACCTCACCTGATAAAAATTTTCATGTTTCATGAAATCTGAATGTGAGAATATCCTGGTAATCAGATCCCTCCTGGTGAATAGAAATTTCAGAAATACATTTGTTCATAGATTTCTGAAGTCTTGATATTGATCTGGGTAATTACCATAATCCTGTCCCTGAAGTTTATGCTCATAATTGAAAAATATTGCTTTAATAGACTTAAGCCACATTGCCTGGAGATAAGATTCACTTTATCTGGGCTCTGTTAAAGCAGAGATGCATATTTCTTTCACATATGAACCAGGTTCATAGTCTTTCCTGATAATCCTGAACTCCAGCAACATTTTATAAGTGGAAAGCATCATTTCTACCTCTTTTTCGTTGTACAGAATTCCAGCTTGTGGAAGCAAGCCAATAGAAGTCCTTTCCTCTTTTCTTGATTCCATTTTTCCTGTTTAAGATAATAGGTATTAGATAAGAAACATGTTCTCTAAGTGAAACTGTCTTCTCTATTATGAATTGCCTACATTTGTGAGTAAGTGGAGTACAGAGAAGAGAGTGGGACAAAAATTATCTCTAATAAAGCCAATATTAGAGACTATTTAGCTCTCTAAGATAGAATGATGTAGGTTAGAAAATTGATCCCTAATTGATTGGGCTGGGAGGGCACACGGTAACCTGAGGTCTTAGGGCCTCAGTGGGGTGGTCTAGTGAGCAGGGCTTGGGGCCAGCACAGTTCGAGGTGTGACACTGTCTGGAGCACATGGAGATGGCTGGGAG
Organism: Choloepus didactylus; assembly: GCF_015220235.1. Taxonomy (NCBI): domain Eukaryota; kingdom Metazoa; phylum Chordata; class Mammalia; order Pilosa; family Megalonychidae; genus Choloepus; species Choloepus didactylus. The sequence goes on along the minus strand of NC_051312.1, from coordinate 141,508,115 downwards.
CTTGCTACAAAGCTTTGCCGAGATTCTTACCTGCTCTGAGACAAGGAAGAAGCCCCTTCATAGCAGGCAGCAGAGCCAGGGAGGCAACCTTCCTCTCAGACCTAGATTTGAAATGGAGAGGTCTCCAGAACACAAAGAGAATGTTTTATTCTCTCTTCTTCTGTGACTTATAAGATCAGAACAGGCAATGCTGCAATACTGTGTTTACTATCACTTTTTGAGCGGTTAACACGTGTCAGGGTACTGTTATATATATTATATTATTATACATATAATATAGAAAGCAATATATATAAGTGTTATTTAATATTTACAACACCTTATCATTAGATAGGTGTTGTTACTGCCAAGTTTTATACGCAGAAACTAAAGAAAAAATTAGTGCACTGTGGACTTTTGAAATGCTCATTACTAACAACAATTAGACTCTTGGTTCTTGAAGTTCCCCCATGAATCCTGCGGAGAAATAGAATATATATGGGTATGGTAGGCAGGGAGCAAATGATCCTTTGGTGTCTATGGCCTGTATGCTCTCTTCCCTTGAGCATGGGTGGGACCTGTGAATACGATGGTGTTGATTATATTACCTTCCATAACACAGTCTTGGAAGACTGGAGAGAGATTCTCCCACTGGCTTTGCAGAAGGAAGCTGACATGTTTTGAGAGGGCCATTTGACTAGAAACTGATGCGTGGCCCGGAGGATCTGAGAACTACACCCATGCTAACAGCCAGCAAGAAAATGAGGACTTCAGTCCTAAAACCACTAGGAACTGATTCTGCCAACAACCTGAATAAGCTTGGAAGAGGATCCCGAGCCTCAGCTTAGATTGCAGCATAGCTGCCACCTTGATTTCCACTGGTGAAATCTTGAGCAGAGGACCCAGCCAATCTGACCTACAGAAACTGTGAGGTAATAAATTGGCATGGTTTTAAGTCACTTAGTTTGTGAATTAGTTTATGGTCATTTCTTACATGGCAAGAGAAAACTAATACACTGGGTCTCTCTGTCTCTCTCTCTGTCTCTCTCTCTCTCTCTCTCTCTCTCTCTCTCTCTGTATGGTGTGTGTGTGTGAGAGAGAGAGAGAGAGAGACAGGAGAGAGAGAGAGAGGTTGCACTTATTCCATTACCTCAACCAAAGAAGGTTGTTAACAAGTACAGTCCAGTTTAACCCTAGAATTACGCATCATGGATGATGCAGTTGCCATGTAGAAACACGTTCTCAGTTTTCAATTAAATGTTGGGTGATTTATATTTCCATAGGAGAGAGACCAAGGGTGAGAAGAAATGAAGAATATGAGCCTCGTGACCACGTTCGTCCTCATGGGCATTCCTCACGCCCCCGCGCTGGACACCGCCCTCCTGGGGGTCTTCCTGCTGGTTTACATACTCACGGTGGTGGGGAACCTCCTCATCCTGCTGGTGATCCGGGTGGATTCCCACCTCCACACCCCCATGTACTACTTCCTGGCCAACCTGTCCTTCATCGACATGTGGCTCTCCACCGTCACTGCGCCCACCATGCTCATGACCCTCGGCTCCCCAGGAGGCGGGGCCGTCTCCCTCGGCGGCTGCGCGGCGCAGCTCTATTCCTTCCACTTCCTGGGGAGCACCGAGTGCTTCCTCTACACCGTCATGGCCTATGACCGCTACCTGGCCATCAGCCACCCGCTCAGGCACTCGGGCCTGATGAGCGCGAGAACGTGCGCCCGCCTGGCCGCCGGCACTTGGCTCAGCGGCGCCCTGCACTCCGGGGTCCAGACGGCCTTGACCTTCCGCTTGCCCTACTGCGGGCCCCACCGCATCCAGCATTACTTCTGCGACGCGCCGCCCGTCCTCCAGCTGGCCTGTGCGGACACCTCAGCCAACGAGATGGTGATCCTTGTCAGCATCGGGGTGGTGGCCTCGGGCTGCTTTCTGCTCATAGCGCTGTCCTACGCGTGCATTGGCTGCTGCATCCTGCAGATCCGCACCGCGGAGGGGAGACGCAGAGCCTTTCAGACCTGCACTTCCCACTGCATCGTGGTCCTGTGTTTCTTTGGTCCTGTGTTTCATTTACCTGAGGCCAGGCTCCAAGGATGCTGTGGACCGGGTAGTGGCAGTTTTCTACACTGTACTGACACCTCTTCTGAACCCGCTTGTGTACACCCTGAGGAACAAGGAAGTGAAGAAAGCTCTGTTGAAGCTTAAAGACAAAGCAACATATTCTCAGAGCTAATAACTCTAGAATGTAAATATGCTCATTTTTTCCTATTTAGTAATATAATTTAGTCATCAACAGGAGATTTATTCCATGTATAGTCCTGTGTTAAATATTAAATACTACCTATGAGGAATATTTGTCACAGAATTTTCAAGGAATTTTAAAATCACAATTAGATTTTCATTTACAATAACATGGTTATATTCTGGCCTATCAACTGATTTCTCTGCAATGTTTCATAATTTTATGTTAAAATATTTTGAAAATCTGGTGTCAGATACATAGGGTTGAATTATTCATATCTCTAAATTGATAATATGCTTCCGTGTTTATTTCTTGTGTACATGAACTTGGAAATTTACAGTCATGGGGATTCTGTACAAGAATAGCAACACTTGCCAGAGGTGACTCTTTCCAGCCTGCACATGTGTAACTGCCTTTCTCCTCTTTCTTTGGTTGCATGTTTGAGATCCCAAAGTGCAAACCCTCTTCCCTAGGACATCTTGGTCCCATTAATGCTTCTACATTGAAAAAGTTCTAAACTTCTTGTGGTGGTTAGGTTCATGTGTCAATTTGGCCAGGTGATGGTCCAGGTGTCTGGTCAAGCAAGCACTGGCCTAACCATTACTGCAAGGACATTTGTGGCTGATTAATAAACCAGAAGTGTGGTTTATTAAATCATCATCATCGACCGCACCTGTGACTGATCACATCAATGAAGGGCATATCTTCCTCAATGACAGAATTGGATCAGCTGGATTTAATCCAATCAGTTGAAGACTTTTAAGGGAGAAAGAGGAAACCTTCGCTGCTTCTTCGCTAGCCAGCATCTTGTGAGGAGTGCATCCAACACCTTCATTGGAGTTGTCAGTTTGCTGCCTGCTCCATGGAATTTGGACTCATGCATCCTGCCCTACAGAATTTGGACTTGTGCATCCTCACAGCTGCATGAGATACTTTTATAAAATCTTATGTTCACAAATCTCTCTTGTTGGTTCTGTTTCCCTGGAGAACCCTGACTAATACACTTCTGAGCAGCCTCTTGTCTCTCTAGCCAGGATGGTCAAGATCAGCTCTGGCACTGATGTGCTCCTTTCAGTAACTGGGAACAATCACCACCTTGCAAGAGACTTGCATGTTACTTAGGTTTGATGATGGGATCAGGATAAAGTTAAGAGTAGGTACTCTAGTCTCCATCACACTGACCAGATTCCCATCTTCAGCACAGAGAAGTGCTATTCTGATCCTTTTATGATATATGCTGGTGGCTGGTCATGCAGTGCAGACAGCTCCCTCTCACCATCTTTGCATGTTGAAATGCAGCTGTACTGAGCTGCAATCTGCTGTGAGGCAGGAAGGCTCCACATTATAAGCTGGGGACACTGATGTTTCTTATTTAAAAAATAGAAAAATGAAAATATAATTAACTTATAATGATTTTCAACATGTTTGCTTTTACAAATTATAAAATAAGATGTAAAGATGAACTTACTCAATAAGATCCTAAAAACTTAATACATACTTACATAGCCAGTTGTGGACATACACAGATAATGAATGAAATGCTAGAATTGTATGCAAAAGAAAACCAATGTCCAGTCAAATAAGTTTAGCAATCATTTTATGTTCTCTACTACAATTTCCACATCTGAAAAAGAACACTTCTCAAAATGTTGTGGGTACTAAATGAGTTAATGGAAGTTAAGATGCTGATTCATAGTAAATTCTTAATAAATGTTTATTAATTAAAAGTTGGGATCACAAGCCAGATACCCTGATTCAGAGTATCTTTCCCTTTCCAAATTATTTCAATTATTCCCCAGCATTTACGTGCTATTTTTGAAATGCAGAAATTAAGCTTTCTATAAATCAGTAATAAATTACTGTAGTAATTGACATGATTATTGACAGTGTGTTATTCTTCTGATTCATTATTCAGTCAGTTAGATATTTCCATATTTATAATTTTCAAGGAACTTAAAACAAAATATATAACATTGCAATCATACTGAAATTAATAATTCCATCAATTCAGAGGGCAAAGCAGTAAGCATTTATTGAGCTTGTAATATGCGAGATGCTTTACAAGGATTATCCCTATAAAGTGTTTGGCTATATTGTGTCCCCCAGAAAAGCCATATTCTTTAATGCAATCCTGTGGGGGCATTTTTATTTGTCTTTTGTAAGGGTGGAACTTTTTGATTGAATGTTTCCGTGGAGATGTGAACCACTCAACTGTGAATGAGAACTCTGATTAAATTATTTCCTTGGAGGTGTGGATCCTGCCCACTCAGTGTGGGTCTGAATTAGTTCACTGGAGTATTTAAAAGAGAAGCTAAGAGCTGACACGGACTGAGATGCTTGCTGATGCTTGGAGATGCTTGGAGAGGCGGACAGAAGGATGTTTGGAGATGCTAAGCTAAGAGATGAAGCCGAAGTTTGCTCTGGAGAAGCTAGGAGAGGATCTTTTGCTTAGAGAAATGTCCTGGTAGAAAGAAGCAAGAATGCAGAGGAGGAGCTGAGAGAGAGGAGCTAAGACAGGAAACTCCCCCCACACCCCCCTCAAGACATTTTGGAGAAAGCCATTTTGAAACTCAACTGGGAAGAGGTATCCTTTTGTTGACCTCAGTTTGGACAGTTTTATGGCCTAAGGACTGTAAATTTGTAACCAAATAAACCTGCTTTACAAAAGCCAATCCATTGCTGGTATTTTGCATTCTGGCAGCATCAGCACATTGGAACAGACAGGTACTGTTATTATAAGACATGAGAAAACTGAGGAAGTTTACATTACTTACCCAAAGTCACATAGTAAGGAATAATGTCAAGGTTTAATCCCAGACTATCTGATACCAAAGCCCATGTCGTTAACCTCTACATTACATTGGTATCACTAAAATATCAGGAAACTTGTAGGTGTTTGGGTGAGCAGGGCAAGATTAATATATCAATAATCATTGAAATAAATCAGATTTTTGGGTAATTACATACATTTGACATATTTATACCAAATTTAGTATTTTTAAATTATGTTTTTCCATAGAACGTTAATTCACCTTCTGCACTCTTACCTCCCTGATTTAGATTCTAAACCTGAGGCCCTCCCACACCTCTTCATCCTTCATTAAACTGCCTCATCCCATCTCCTTACTTTATGTCTTCATAGTGAGCTGTGGGCTCCTCAAGGAAAAATACTGTCTTATGTTACAGTAATTTACCTTTAGGAATCTTGGTCTGTTTTCTTTAGATGGCTCTCTAGGCTACTGAAGCCCCTTCAGACCCAATTTCCTTACTTTTGAGGTACCCAGCTTCTGATTCACACTCATAATTTAAATATCACTTCTAAATAGATGACTGTCTAGCCATGAAGTTCCTACTCTTGGTTCCATCCCTAATAATTTTTTTTCACATACTACATTTAACCTAATTTATTTATGCTTGCCTTGGGATAGGAAATAGATCATACAGTAAAAACAAAATATGTCTTATCACAACTTTTAAACTACAATAATGATGTACCTTAATCACTTCCATGCACACAAGTCTAACATTACAGTTTGTTTTAAAAGATAAACACAGTTAAGACTTCTAGGAGCATTTCATAATAAAGTAATTCCTAATTTTTCTTGTAGATAGATCAACCACCTCCAAATACAAATTCTTATACAGTGAGCACTTTATTTAAAACGAACACTTAAGTAAAATTAAGTATATTGACTACTTAGAATAAGCTGATTTATATTCAGCTAGGTAGGCAACAAACCATAGTGCAAATGGAAAAAGTGTATTTGCAAATAAATTTCAAAAACTAAGTTAACTTTCTATAATTAAATATAAAAAATATACTGATTTGCTAAATAAGATGTGATGTATTAACACTTCACTATAAAGAATGCATACCAGAACATTTATAAAGTGAATGAATCTTGAGAGTAGTTTACCATAATAAATGCTGGCTAAACAGAAGCTATTGTAAAGCTTATGGGTGGTATATGTTTTGCCACATACTTTTGTTACCGAGGTAGATAACACATGTGTATCAAATTTGGCAATTTTTTCAGTTGCTGCTGGTATGTTTTAAGAAATGTGTACAGTAGAAAACTTGAAAATACTCATGAATGAAAAAAATTTTCAGAAAAAAATGGGTATTTTCATGCCATTATGTAGAGTCTCACTGTGTAAGTTTCAAAGCAAGGTTTTTGTTTGCTGTAAAACAGATCATTGTTCTATGAGGGAATGTTTTTACTTGTCTTAGTGCATTTTAAAAATCTCTGCCTGCATTGCATTTTGCTGTATTTTCTAAATTTTTGTGTGCAAACAACATGCCAGTTAAAATAAAGCTATCTCATATTAGACAATAGTCTGGATTTTAAAACCAAAAACTAACGAAATCCTTACTAAAATGACACAATCTGATCAAGTAAAAAATGACTTAAACATAGTAATAAAAAAGACAAAACACGTCACGAAGAATACAAAGAGAAATGTGCTGAGTATTTTTAGTTCAGATGTTTCAGAATGCTGCTATCTGTTTTATGAGGAATTTGAGGGGAAGATTCATAGCAGAAGGTGTTAAGTGGCCTGTATTGACTTAAGTGGTGACCTAACTGGCTGTGAAACTGTGGGGAGCCTGTGGATGGAAGCTGTTAGTTAAAGAGGAACCAACTCCCAATGTTGTTCAGAAATCTGACAATCATCCCACCCCTAATAATATTAGTTTGCTGGATACTTACATCTGAAGATAAAGCTGTTATATCCAATTCCATGTCTAAATCATAACTGTTTTTCCCTCTCTAGCTCCCTTATTTGTCTCCTTCCTTATGTCCCATCACTGTCCTCCCAAAAGAGGGGTCTAAGGGGTCTGAGACTCAAAGGGTTTGCTCATAACCCTTCCTCATGCATTTCTTCTCCATGGAATTGAAAAGGGGGCAAGAGAAGAGATAAACAAGGGAGATGAGGGAGACAGGATGACACGAAACATTAGTAAAAGCTCTGGAAAATACAGAGAAATGATGAGTAATTTTAAGGCTTCTATAATGAATCATTTACTCACACTATCACATAATAATTGGGACAACCTCATTTTGTAAATACTTCATGGTATCAATATTATGTTCTGGGAGCTATCAGCACTGCTTTCAAAAGGAGAAAATTAAAAAGAGTAAAAGAATCAGAATTGATGTTTGCATTCCATAAAGGGATGATGAAGCCTGGGCAACTCTTTCATCACTTTTTATCAGCTTTTGATCTATTCTCATTTCTCCTTGAAATAGCAGCTCTGGAGTACTGCACTGAGATGTTATCCACAGAGGCTCATTATTACTCTTGTAAATGTAATGCTTGTTAACCTCTATTTCTAAAATATTGTATGGTTATTTTCAAAATGTATCTGAGTTAACTAGTAGGTGAAATGGATCTTAACTTATGGCAAGTAAATAGCTAAAACATAGGAAAATTCTGGCTCAAATACTGAATGAATAGGGCAATTTTTAAATGATCCCAAGCTGATAGTCATTCATCAGTTCAGCCATGCTCCCTCAATTAATTAATCAAAGCTATATTTCCTTCAACAACTTAACTAAGCAGCTACTCTATTTCAGACATGAAAGATACAGAGCTTCAAGACAATTTTGTGTTTCTTGAACCGAGAATCTAATAATGGGAAATGTGAAGTAAGCAGATGGATTTTAGACTGTAGGAATAGTATATATAAGATGCCATGGTGAGCCACATGGCATCTAACTCAGATTAGGTAGTAGAGTAAATCACCATCTGAAGGTAAAGAAAATTATGTGTGCAGATAACAAAGCCTGCTCCAGCCACATAACTCAGAATAACCCACGTGTATAGTATGAATATTACCAAGTTTGGGTTTGCCCCAAATTCACATTTTATAGTTAAATCATACTGTGTTTTGAGTCTTTTAATTCCATGAGTGGAAATTTGGTGTATAATATTTCTACTGTTATTTGCAGTGCACAGATACTCCATTTATTTTGTTCAATTTATTTCTTAGCATTTCATGTTTTTTGGCCATTGGAAATATTTTAATTGCATTTTCTATTGTAGATGTCATAGAAAAGTACAATTGCCTTTTGTATATCATCAGTATCCCATGACTTGTTAGCTTCAACTATTAGTTCTAGTAAATTTTATTTAGGTTCCTTAGGATTTTCTACATACAGAAATATATCCTTTATGAATACAACTGTGTTTTCTTCCAATTTTTATCTTTTGTCTGTTTTTCTTGTATTATTGTATTGGCTGGGAATTCAAGTACAACACTAAATAAAAGTGGTAAGAGTGGATATTCTCTGTCTTTTTCCTAACATTAAGGAACATGTCTATTAAGTATGATTTTAGTTGTAGGTTTTGTTTGTAGATGCCCTTAACAAATTGAGGAAGTTTCTCTCTCTCTCCTCTCTTCTCTCTCTCTCTCTCATTTTCTGAGGATATAATCAAGAATCGATGTTAAAATCTGTTTTTTTTCTCCTACAGTTTATTATATGGATTTTCTCTTTTATCTCATAATATGTTAAAAATTTGTTTATTTTTTGAAAGTTAACCCAACTTGCTTTCCAGGGCTAAAATTCATTTTTTTTGGTGTATTATACTTTTCATGTACTGTTAGGTTCACTTTATTAATATTTTACTAAGGATTTTTATATCTGTATTCATGAGGAATAGTGTTCTGTGTTTTTGTGTATTATCTTTTTCTGTTATCTCCTTCTGAAAGACTTTGTGAGGATTGCCAGTTATTTATTCTTTAAATGTTTGAATAGAACTCAACAGTAAAACTGTCAGGATTTTTTTTGTTCTTAGTTGTTTGTTTTGGGATTTTTAATTACTATCTCAATTTTTAAATTAACATATGACTATTCACGTCCTTTTTTGAGTCATTTTTTGTAATTGTATCTTTCAATAAATTTGCCTATTTCATCTAAATCCTCAATTTTATTAGTATAAAATTGTCTATCATATTCCTTTAATGTCCTTTCATGTCTGTAACACCTGTAGTGATATTATTTTGTTATTTCTGATATTGGTAGTATTCTCTTTTTCTTGATCATTCTGCTAGAGGTTTATTAATTTATTGATTGTTCAAAGAACTAGTGCTAGTGTACATTTTGACTTTGTCTATTGTTTTGCTCATATCTGTATTATTTCCTTCATTCTACTTATTTTGTGTATAAATTTCTCTTTTTCCAACTTCTTGAGGGCAGTTTAAAATCATTGAATTTAAACCTCTTCTTTTATAATACAAGCATTTAAGCCTATAATTTTATAATTTGAGTCTGTCCCTAACAAGTTTCACTTCAGAAACCCACCTCTTAAAGTATTTATCTTCTATCAGTGCAATACATAAAATCAGCCAACAAAAATTTCTTTCATTATTAAGATAAATCCATCTCACCTTTCCTTCCCATTTCTTTAACATGTACTTACACATAGAAGTTATATGTTTCTGTGCCTCCTGTAGGCATCCTCATCCCCCAGTCCCTCTAGCTGCCTCTTTCTTTTTAAAAATTAATGCTTTTGACATCCCATTTCCTTCTAATTCCTTCAGATGTTTCCTTGATGCTATTTAGAGCTCATCTCCATGGTGGAGTGGTTTTATAGCATTAGGGAACTGGAAAAGCAAGAGTATGTATCATTTCGTCCCCTGGTTTCTCCCAGGAACATGTCACAGAGGAGTAGCTTCTTTCACAAGTGCTGTCTCTGGGCCTCTTTAAATGTACAATCTCTATAAAGGACTTTGTGTGTTACTGTGAGAAATAATTCTTTAAAAAGGTTCAGTAACGGATTTGTATAAATCTCCTGAAAACCTACCATCCTTGGGCTTATTTGGGAAATATAGGAAGGGTGGTGACTTTTCCTTCCTGATCTGGCTACTCATTGTAGCAAATGATTTTTGCTACTCATTGAATAGAAGTTTCCTTCTCCATGTTTAGAAAATGGATGTTTAACAGCCAGCGCAAAGTGATACGTAAAGTCCTCTTGCTTGCTTAACTTTGTAGGGTTTAGCTGCCTTATCTCCTAAACTACACAGCCAACAAATAATTTTACCTGAAACTTCCACAAGTACTTAATCCAAACTTTTCCAAAGTTAGATTTTTTATTCTACCCAAAGAACATACCCCTATCACTTTTCTGTCTTGCTGAGTTCTATCACAACTGTCTAAAGTTTCCAAAGTGTACTTAACTTCTCCATAAACTTCAATTTCTCATACAATTTTTTTTTACTATTGTCCTCCATTTCAATAACTCTCCTAAGCTTACAATATTAAAACTCATCTTCCTAGTGTTGTAGACAAGGTCCTTAATGATTTGCCTAATTTTCTAATTCCCCTTCTTAGGCACCCTTTCCATGTTTCTTTTATATGGGATCTAAAAGCTCCTTGAAATTAGTGTCTATGTCTGCTTAATTATTGCACCATAGTGCATAGCCCACAGTAGCCACTTGGTACCTATTATTTATTGAACAGATAAATGAGTGAACTCATGTTGGGCAAATTCCACTCTCCCTAAAAGGGAACAAAGAGAATGTAAAACATGTAAATAAAAAAATATCAAACAAACTTTGCTTAAGTTGACTTATATAACCCTCTAAAAAATAAAATTCTAATAGTTGACAGCTTTCTGCAGTGGTGAATATTTATATATTAGTTAAAAAAAGAAAAGCATTATAGGAGAGATCCTTGTGTTGTGGAACTGTTTGATATCTTAACTCTGATGGTGGATACACAAACCTACACAGGTGTTAAATTGTCAAGAATTTAATACATATACACACTCACCATCCCTCCCTTCCACCCCCATCACTCCCAACACAAACACAGATATATATATGTAAAATTGGGAAGTCTGACTAAGATCTGCAGCTTGTATCAACATCAATACGCTGGCTGTGATACAGCATAGTTTTGCAAAATGTTACTACTGAGGGAAACTGGGCAAGGTACACAAAGGATCTCTCTGTGTTCTTATAAATTTATGTGAAATCTATAATTATTTTAATAAAAATTTCAATTGAAAAATATTTACCTTAGATATTTTATTAAAAATTTAAAACTTTCAACGTTTTTAAAATACAGATGTTTATAGTGTTTTGAATCTTCCAATCTATTTCCAAGTTAAAACTAGGAATGGCTCTCTCCTTGGGCACCAAATACACTTTTCCCATATACATTACTACATTCATCTTTCTCCCCACTCAGATCCTGAACCCTGTGAAAGCAGACTTAGTCTGTTCTTTTTGTGTATCTAATGTTTATCATGTGCCTTAATATACAGTAAATGTCCCATAACATTTTGTCTAATTGAGAGTTAAATAAAATAGTGACAACCGTTCCAGTTTGCTAGAGCTGCTGTTATGCAAAATACCAGAAATGGATTGGATTTTATAAAGGGGGTTTATTTGGTTACAAATTTACAACTCTAAGGCCATAAAATATCCAAACTAAGGCATCAACAAGAGGATACCTTCACTGAAGAAGGCTGATGGCATCCAGAACACGTCTGTCAGCTGGGAAGGCACATGGCTAGCGTCTGCTGGTCCTTTGCTCCAGGTTGTGTTTCAAAATGGCTTTCTCCAAAATGTCTCTCAGCTGCCTGAGCTTCTTCTGTCTGTGAGCCCTATTATAGGACTCCAGTGATTTAAGTAAGACCCACTGTGAATGGGTGGGGTCCACACCTCCATGAAAATAGTTCAATCAAAATGTTTCACCTACAGTTGGGTGAGTCACATCTCCACGGAAACAACCTATTCAAATATCCAACAATATTGGATTACAATGTAGCTTTTGAGGGACATAATATATCCAAGTCAGCACAAATACATTATAATAAATAGGAAAAATTCAAGGTGAACCCAATGGGTAAGTAATTTTTGTTATCTGTACCTCGTTTTGCAGCTTGTAAAATGAGGTTGGGTTACATAATCCACTAACCCATACCAGTTTGGTTCATCAGATCGAACACCAACAATTAATGTCTTATACAGACCATTATTTCACAGTTTGTGTAGGTAATGCCTTCATAGTTAGTATGATTTTATTCTCAGCAAAGCTCATGGATCACTTAGAGCAAGATATGCCAAGCTAGCACAGAAGGGAGGTTCTGGGTGAAGCATCTTTAAATGCAGCTACTGCAAATCTGAGGAGTCAGAGAAGCCCTTTTCAGGTCTAGCAGCAAGGCTTTCTTTTCTCTTCTTCCGGATATGTAGGCATAATTGGCATTTTTTGCATTAACAAGATACATCTGGAGTTTAAATTTAGCATATGTTTTGAAAGAAATTAATTTACACTTTCATATACAGATACATTGGATGACTGCTTGTGAGGTTCATAGTCCAAGACGTACCTCCCCAGGAAACAACCACCCCACAATATTCCACTATATATTAGATACTGATAAAAGTCCATTTTATACTTGAAGTCAAACACATGTGTATTACAAAGTTATAGCTACCAGTCACAGTACAATCACATGGGGAGTACTTGCTAGGACCTTGTTGCAAAAATGGAAAATATCCTCAATAATTGATGACAGTATATTTTTGTCTCTAAGGTTATTTGCTTATTTTTATATCTAACATCTGTCCCTTGATTATTTACAAAAATAATTTAAGGTTGCTGAAGATAAGAGCTTTGCATTTAGGATAAGAAACCAGGAGCTCTGTAAATGTAGAAGGAATGTGGACGTAGTTATATCAGTGACTAAACCAGTATACATAGTCCATAAATGGACAAATCCTTACTTTTGAAAATCTTGGAAACCAAAGTAAATTAAATTGATTTTACAGTTTTTATTGTATCATAAAGGCAAATAAAACCATTCTTCCTGAGACTCAAGCATATTTTTTGTCTAGTGCTTTCTAACATAAAATTTCTGCCTACAGATTATTTATATAATGGGTTGGGACTATTGCATGACTTTTTCCATATAGAAGTTTTTAAAAATGGAAAGTACTTTTTATAGAGCTTTGATTAAAATGGCACAAAATAAACTGGATAGAAATTTTGGAAAATATTTAATATGAAATATAAAATAGTAAGTAAAACAAGCTATTTCTCTGGTGACTTACTTAGTAGAACATAAAGAAAGATTAGGCTATAATCCTTCCTTAGAAGGATCAGATTTTCACCATTAAATGGATGCTTTTATTGGGATTCTGATAGATATTTTGCAGGAAACAATTAAAATTTCATTAATTTTTCTATTAAAATTAATATCAGGTAATTGATATGCTCCTTCAAAGTCTAATGTTCATGATGGTGATGTAATTAGATTATGATTAAAAAAATTACACACTTTGGAGAGGATGTGGAGAAACAGGAACATTCTATCACTGCTTGTGGGAATGTAAAATGGTGCAGCTGCTGTGGAAGACAGTTAGGCAGTAACTCAGAAAGTTAAGTACAGAATACCAAGTAGAGAAATACCATAGAACCCAGCAATCCTACTTCTAAGTAGAATACCGAAAATAATTAAAAGCAGGGACTCAAACAGATATTTGCACACCAATGTTCATAGTGGCATTATTCACAATTGCCAAAAGATGGAAGCAACCCACGTGTCCATCAGTCGATGAACATATAAACAAAATATGGTATATTATATACACACAATGGGATATTATCCTGCTGTAAAAAGGAATGAAGTTCTGACACAAGTGACAGCATGGATGAACCTTGAAGGCATCATGTTGAGTGAAATAAACCAGACACAAAAGGACAAATATTGTATAATCTATTGAGATGAAACAATTAGAGTAAGCAAATTCATAGAGTCAAACTGGAATATAGGTTACCAGGAACCAGGGTAGGGGTAGGAAATGGGAAGTTAATGTTTAAATTGTACAGTTTCTATCTGGGAAGATGGAAAAGTTTTGGTACTGGTTTGTGGTGATGGTAGCATGATATTGGGAACATAATTAACAGCACTGAAGTATATATTTGAATGAGGTTAAATAGAGAAATTTTGGGGTTGTTTATGTTATAGAATAAAATTTAAAAAAATTACATAGGACTGTACAACAAAAACCATGAATCCTAAGGTGAGCTATGAACTATGGTTGATAGCTCAGTTAAAAAAATGTTCTTTTATCAGTTGCAGCAAATGTACCATGCTAATCCAAGATGTTAATAACAGGATGGTAGATGGTAACTATTTTATGCATGATTTTTTCGGTAAGCCTACAACTTCTCTAATAAATTTTTTTTAAATTAACATTGGATAATTAAATGCTCCTTCAAAGTACAATATTCATGTCGGTGACTTAATGTCATTATAAATAAAAGAAGTTAGTCATATCTGCCCTTTCTTGATTATTTACTTTGGGTGAATACTGACCCACTTCTCAGCTTTAACAGAGCTTTCTTCACTTCCTTGTTCCTCAGGGTGTACACAAGCGGGTTCAGAAGAGGTGTCAGTACAGTGTAAGAAAACTGCCACTACCCGGTCCACAGCATCCTTGGAGCCTGGCCTCAGGTAAATGAAAGCACAGGGACCAAAGAAACACAGGACCACGATGCAGTGGGAAGTGCAGGTCTGAAAGGCTCTGCGTCTCCCCTCCGCGGTGCGGATCTGCAGGATGCAGCAGCCAATGCACGCGTAGGACAGCGCTATGAGCAGAAAGCAGCCCGAGGCCACCACCCCGATGCTGACAAGGATCACCATCTCGTTGGCTGAGGTGTCCGCACAGGCCAGCTGGAGGACGGGCGGCGCGTCGCAGAAGTAATGCTGGATGCGGTGGGGCCCGCAGTAGGGCAAGCGGAAGGTCAAGGCCGTCTGGACCCCGGAGTGCAGGGGCGCCGCTGAGCCAAGTGCCGGCGGCCAGGCGGGCGCACGTTCTCGCGCTCATCAGGCCCGAGTGCCTGAGCGGGTGGCTGATGGCCAGGTAGCGGTCATAGGCCATGACGGTGTAGAGGAAGCACTCGGTGCTCCCCAGGAAGTGGAAGGAATAGAGCTGCGCCGCGCAGCCGCCGAGGGAGACGGCCCCGCCTCCTGGGGAGCCGAGGGTCATGAGCATGGTGGGCGCAGTGACGGTGGAGAGCCACATGTCGATGAAGGACAGGTTGGCCAGGAAGTAGTACATGGGGGTGTGGAGGTGGGAATCCACCCGGATCACCAGCAGGATGAGGAGGTTCCCCACCACCGTGAGTATGTAAAGCAGCAGGAAGACCCCCAAGAGGGCGGTGTCCAGCGCGGGGGCGTGAGGAATGCCATGAGGACGAACGTGGTCACGAGGCTCACGTTCTTCATTCTTCTAGATGGGCCCTGTCTCTAAGAGAAGGAAAGCAGGTCTAGCGTTTACTTGGGAACATAGTTCATATGAATCGTGTAAGCACATTTTCTTGATAGCAAACTCCAAGCGTTTTCTTGGCTTTTATGTTTTACACAGCCCTGTTGCATCAGTGTGGTGCTTTGAAAAGGAGTGGTGGCTTCCTTATTCCAGTACAATATAAAGTCAGAGAGATAGAGAAGAGGAGTAAATTTTGTATTCTGTTTTCTGTAGAGTTAGAAAAGATATACCCAAAGTGCAACTATTCAGAAGGCGGCCAACCTTTGCCATGGATAAGCCTTTATTCAAGCATCTCTGACTTTGTCTCTCTGACAAAAACCTTTTTTCACCATTACCAAAGTTTTTCTCTTATTTTTTTTTTTTTTTTTGGTGCGTTGTACAGCAGTGTAACTTTTCACTCATTTGTTCTATCAGAAGCTATGATTTGTACAATGTATAATGGTTCCATTTCAGAAAATAAAAAAGTCAAATAATGAAAAATATATGGACATGCATATTGACATGCACACATGCTTTCAAACATACAGAATGTCTTTATGATCATCAGAGAATTATTCACTATAAAAACAAATTTTAAAGAAATCTTCAACTTGGATGACTGAGAGAAAAATGGCCTTCCTAAAGCTCTTTTGTGAGCAGCAGAAATGTCAAGTTTGGATTCCAGTAATGTTCCAGCCTTCCTTGGAGCCTGCTGAGTGCCATTGCCAGCCATCTGTTCCTCTGTTCTACCCTGGTCTACTCTGGTCTGTACTCCCTAGTGATACTTGAAATCTGATCAAATTAATGTTATAATAGGCAGAGTAACAATCATTTCCTTAACTCCTTTCTCCTGTGTTTATTTCTGTTTTAGAAATGATTCCTTATTTATCTTATTATTTCCTTATCAAGGATTTAAAGCAATCATCTGCCCTCTAAAACATGACCAAGCACCTTACAATTTATTTTCAAACATCCAAGATGAATTAGAACTGCTCAAAGAGGATTAGATTGTATCTCTAAGTTCTAGAACTGGATATTTACATTTGTTATAAAACAAATAATAATGTACTTCTAAAAAATAGAGAAAAATACAGGATATGAAAGAATTTTTAATTGTTTCTAGGATTTTAATTATTCACGAGCTCAGAATCAAAAGTATTTTTTTTCCTTTTAGAGTGGATTGGATGTTCCTCAAATTATATATTCAAAGAGAAAAGAAATAAAAAGGTATGAAGAAATGAAGAAAACTCTGCCTGGAAAACTAGACATCTCTGACAGAAAAAGAGCATTTCTTCACTATTTTCTGAGATGCTTCTGCCCCATGTCAGCAAGAAGCAAGACATTTCCATTTTTGAGGCTCTGAGAAAAATGGTATGTTTCCATTGGCTCTGACTCAGAGTTGTAACTCTAACTAAGGTTTATAGAGAAGTCATTTTACTAATTTGAGGTTTTGTAGCATTTTGAGGACATGACTAAGGTGATCTAAAGCCAAAGCTCAAGAGGAATAAAGGAAAATGAACTATGATCATAAATACCTTGTAGTCACCCAAATGTGCTCAGTAATGAAAAATGCTGAGATTTTTCCAGTTTTTACTACTTACCAATTTCTTCAAGTAGGTTTTTTATTCGTAAGGCAAAATTAAAGGTTTTAAGAAACTGTGTGATGAGTAGTATAATTCTTTTGTCCCACAAAGACAAAACCACAAGAAGAAAGAGCTATAAAAGTAAGCTCTTTTTAAATAGCAGAGCTTAAAATTGGTTTGATGTCTCAGGAGATACCGCCTTGGCCCCAGGGTCCTCATGGATGAGGAGCAAAACATTGTGCTAAAAATTCAGAAATTTCTTCCAAATGCATCTGTTTTACTCATTTCTGCATTTGAGGACCATCTTTCTATATGGCATTTTATTCAGTCAAAATTAATTTCCAAAATAAATAACTCTGGGTTTGAAAATTCTTCATGCAGGAATGATTTAGGGTTTTTTCCCTAAACTCAAGGATAGAAAATATGGCTTTCATCCCCAAAGGGAGAATTCTCTGGTGGGGCTCATAGTCTCTTTGTTAAATCTTTTACTCTGGTGATTATGGCCAGCCAAAAACAGAGCTCTGCATCTTCTATGCTCCAGGGATGATCAGAGTTTTACTCCTCCCAGATAAAATATCTTGCTAATTAAACTTCCATCCTCTGGGCCTCAGCAGATGTGCTATGCAAGTTCCTAGCCTTCCTTGGTTTGGGGATTCTCTCTCCTGCTTAGAGACCTCTGCCTTGTGCCTTCTATCCTCTAGTCTTAGAACATATTTAGATTCTATGTAAAATTGAATTATTATAACTAAAGAGAGGAAAAGTACACTTTTTCCCAGAGATCACAGAAGTCATAGCTATCAGGAAAGAGTTTTAAGAAAGCAAGGAGAAAAATTGGTCTGCTGCAGCAGAAGTCCAAAGCACTGTTAGTATTGGAGAAAGAAATGAAGCAGCTTTACTGGCCTTTTTTTGCTGATAGAAATGCTCTCACGTGTATATGGTGGATTTTGAGGAACTGAAGCCCCCCTGAATAAATATTTCTCCACATTAACCTATCAAATTACGTGGTTTTCTCACTTTGGTTTATTAATATATGATAAGATGTATTTAATATAATTAATATAAAATATGAGTGCTATCTTAGAAGCTATTTCAATAATTATTTGCAATTTAGCTCCAGTTAATATACTTCAAAATCTCTTTATGGAATATATGCTATTAATTTTGTGGATTTAAACTTCTATCTAGCTTCTTTTATATAATTTTTATAAAAGCTATTAAGTTCCATTTGATTCTCTTGGATTATTTAGTTATAAACTCATATTATCTTCATAAAACACTGATTTTCTCTTCTTTCCAAAAGGAAATGCCCATAATTTTCATTTCTGTCTTAATGTTTTGGCAGAAAAAGCACTGTTGTTACCCAGCTATCTAGTCTACCCAGGGACTACTTAGATCTCTAAGGGAACTGCACAACTTGTTCAGTGACCTTCTGCATCATGAGGAGGCCAGTGATGCCATTTACTGAGTTCTATTTTCCTTAGGAGCTAAAATCAGTGATCTAGCTTTTCAGGTTGTATTTCTTAAAACACAGTGAGGTTCTATGAGATGAATGATCCAACCCTCCTGTGCAGTTTGAATGTATTCTGTCCCCACAACTGCCATTATCTTTGATGTAATCTTGTGTGGGTGGACCTATTAGTTTTAATTAGATTGTAATTCCTTGACTGTTTCCATGGAGATGTGCCCCACCCAACTGTGGGTGATGACTCTGAATGGATAATTTCCATGGAGGTGTTACCCCACCCATTCAGGGTGGGTCTAACTTAAATCACTGGAGCCATATAAATGAGCTAACAGAAGGAACTCAGTGCAGCTGTGAGTGACATTTTGAAGAGCAACTGAGAGTGACATTTTGAAGAGGAGCTACAGCCTAGAGGGACACTTTGAAGAATGCACAGAAGCTGAGAGAGGAGCTGCAGATGAGACAGTTTGAAGATGGCTGTTCAAAGCAGAGTCTTGCTCCAGAAAAGCTGAGAGAGGACAAATATCCCAAGTGCAACTAAGAGTGACATTTTCGAGGAACTGCAGCCTAGAGAGGAACATCCTGGGAGAAAGACATTTTGAAACCAGAACTTTGGAGCACACACCAGCCACATGCCTTCCCAGCTAATAGAGGTTTTCTGGACACCTTTAGCCATCCTCCAGTGAAGGTACCCAATTGCTGATGTGTTACCTTGGACACTTTATGGCCTTAAGACTGTTACTGTGTAACCAAATAAACTTCCTTTATAAAAGCCAATCCATTTCTGGTGTTTTGCATTCCAGCAGCATTAGCAAACTAGAACACCTCCCAGCAGCATTAGCAAACTAGAACACCTCCCATTATCATAAAAATTTTTGCACTGTTAGCCCTTTGCATAAGGAAAGAGGGAAAGCTGAGTCAACCTATACTTTCTGGTGTCTTTTGTTGATACTCTAATAAAGAATAGAGAAAGGTAGAACTCACGTACTTGTTTTTATTTTTTATTTTATTTTTAGACATTTTAATTTTGAAATACAACATACAGAAAAGTGACAAATTTCAAAATACATTTGAACAGGTAGTTATAGAGCATATTTCAAAGTATAGTATGGGTTACAGTTCCACAATTTCAGGTATTTCCTTCTGGCTTTTCTTATATACTATAAACTAAAAAGAAATACCTATAGTAGTCATAATCATTCGTTAAGACCTAACTTCTCGGCTACAACTCCTCTCTCTCATTTGATCATTTTCTCAGTCTTCAGGGATATTTGGGCAATGACCATTCTAACTTCTCCATGTTGAAAAGGGGTGTCAACATTATGAGGCAGGGGAATGCAACTTGTTGATGTTCTAGGAGAGACTGGTATCACTATGATCAGGGCTTTTCTGGCAAAGGAACAATCTGGAGGTTTCTGTAAAATAATAAGTAAAACATTTATAGTCTTAGATAGAGCCCTGGGTTTTCTTTAGGATTTTCAGGAATACTGTTAGTTGGGGCTTGATATACAGTGGCAATTTGTAATACCTGGCTGAAGCTTGCGTAAGAGTAACCTCCAGAATGACCTCTTGACTCTATTTGAAATCTGTTAGCCACTGAAACCTTATTTTGTTACTTTTTTTCTCTCTCTTCTGGTCAAGAAGGCATTGTCAATAACGCAATGCTAGCCAGGGCCAGACTCATCCCTGGGAGTCATGTCCCACATTGACAGGGAGACTTACATCCCTGAAAATCATGTCCCACATGGTGTGTGAGTGTGGGGAGGGAGAGTAATGAGTTTATTTGTAGAGTTTGGTTTAGAGAGAGAGGCCACATCTGAGCAACAAAAGAGGTTCTTTGGGGGTGACTCTTGAGGTATGTTTATAAGTAGGCTTGGCTTCACCATTACCAAAAAATAACAGATATAAACAGCCACACATGAAAGAAAACCCCAAACACCCCATATCCTTTAACCCCCCCCCCCAATTATTTACCCCTAGTACTGGTGTAGTACTAGTAAGGTATTGCTGTTAAATATAGTCCATAGCATGCAATATAATTTTTAACATATACCATTCTATTATTAACTGTTTGTACAAGTGTCATACATTTGAAGTAGTTCATGCAAGAACTTATTGATATTTGTCTTATTAATTGGTGAGAGACATGATTTTAGACAACCCCTTTCAATCATATTCACCTTCAATAGGCACTACTACTTATAATCCCAACAATGAACTACCATCACTTCTATCCATTCCCAAACATTTAAGATCAACTCTGTTACATATTCGGTAACTGCTCCCCCTTCTCTAGCTTCTATCTCTAGGCCTGCTATATTCTACATTTTAAGACTCTGAGTTTACGTTTTCTAGGTGTTTCCTATTAGTGAAATTATAAAATATGTATCCTTTTGTGTCTGGTTTATTTCCCTCAGCATTATGTCTTCAAGGCTCATGAAGTTTTCACATACTTTAGGCCCTTTTTCCTTCTTATTGCTGCATAATATTCCATCATGTGTATGTGCCATGTTTTGCTTATCCATTCATCTGTTTATGGACACTTGGACTGTTTTCAACTTTTGGCAATTGTGAACAATGCTGCTATGAACATTGGTGTGCACATGTCTTTTTGTGTCACTGTTTTCAGATCTGGGTAAATAATGAGTGCGGAATTGCTGAGTGATGGGACAACTCAATGTTTAGTTTTCTGAGAAATCACCAAACTGTTTTCCACAGTGGCTGTACCATTTTACCTTCCCACCAGCAATGAATAAGTGTTCCATTTTCTCCACATCCTCCCTAACATTTGTGTTTTCCTGTTTATTTAATAGCGACCATTCTTACAGGCAAGAGATGATACCGCATTGTGGTTTTGATTTGCATTTCCCTAATAGCTAGTAAAGATGAACATCTTTTCCTGTACTTCTTAGCCATTTGTATTTCCTCTTCAGAGAAAAATATCTATTCTTATCTTTTTCCCATTTTCTAATTGGGTTGTTTGTCTTTTTGTTGTTGAGTTGTAGGATTTCTTTGTATATACTGGATATCAAACACTTATCAGATATATGGTTTCCAAATATTTCTTCCCACTGAGTTGGCTGCCTCTTTTCTTTTTTGACAAAGTCCTTTGACATGTTCAATCTTTAGGTGTTCCCATTTATCTATTTTTTCTTTCATTGCTTGTGCTTTGGGTATAAGGTCTGAGAAGCTACCTCCTATTACTAAGTCTTGAAGATTTTTCCCTTTATTTTTTTCTAGGAGTTTTATGGCACTGGCTCTTATAATTAAGTCTTTAATCCACCTTGAGTTAATCTTTGTATAGGGAGTGAGATGGGGGTTCTTTTTCATTCCTTTGGCTAGGAATATCCAATTCTCCCAGCCCCATTTATTGAAGAGATATTCTCTCCCAGTTCAGTGGATTTGGAGGCCTTGTCAAGAATCAATTGACTATAGAGCTGAGGGTCTATTTCTGAACTCTCAATTCAATTCCATTGATCAGTATGTCTATCTTTTGCCAGTACTATTCTGTTTTGACCACTGTGGCTTTCTAATACGCTTTAAAGTCAGGAAGTGTTAGTTACTACTTCATTCTTCTCTTTTAGGATGCTTTTGGCTATTTGAGGCCCTTTTTCCTTCCAACTAAATTTGATAACTAGCTTTTCCAAGTCTGCAAAGTAGGTTGTTGGAATTTTGATTGGTATTGTGGTGAATCTGTAGATCAATTTGGGTAGAATTGACATCTTACTGACATTTAGCCTTCCTATGCATGAACATGGAATGTCTTTCCATCTATTTAAGTCTTCCTTGATTTCTTTTAGCAGTGGTTTATAGTTTTCTGTGTACAGGTCCTTTCAATCCTTGTTGAAGTTTATTCCTAAGTACTTGATCTTTTTAGTTGCTATTGGGAATGGAATTTTTTTTAATTGCCTTCTCAGTGAGGTTATTACTAGTGTATAAAAAAACTACAGATTTTGTGCATTAATCTTGTATGCTGCCACTTTGCTGAATTTGTATAATAGCTCAAGTAGCTTTGTCATAGATTTCTTGGGATTTTCCAAGTATAGGATCATATCATCTGCAAATAAGGAGAGTTTTACATCTTCCTTCCTGATTTGGATGCATGTTATTTCTTTTTCTTGCTCTAGCTAGAACTTCTAGCATAATGTTGAGTTATGGTGGTGAAAGTGGGCATCCTTGTCTCATTCCCCATCTTTGGGGGAAGGCTTTCAGTCTCTCACCATCGAGTAAGAGACTGGCTGTGGGATTTTCATATATGCCTTTTACATATTGAGGAAGCTTCCTTTGTTTCTTACTTTTTGAAGTGTTTTTATCAGAAAAGGATGCTGAATTTTGTCATATTTTTTTTTCAGCATCAATCAAGATGATCATGTGATTTTTCCCTTGAAATTTTTAAATGTGTTTTATAATATTGATTGATTTTCTTGTGTTGAACCACCCTTGCATGCCTGGAATAAATCCCACTTGGTCATGGTATGTAATTCTTTTAATGTGCCATTGGATTTGATTTGCAAGTATTTTGTCAAGAATTTTTGCATCTATATTCATTAGGGAGATTTTGCCTGTAGTTTTCCTTTCTTGTATATCTTTAGCGAGTTTTAGTATTAGAATGACGTTAGTTTCATAAAAATGAGTTAGGTTGTGTTACTGTTTCTTCATTTTTTTTGTTTTTTTTTTTGTTTTTTTTTTTTGGCAGAGTTTGAGGAAGAGTGGTGTTAATTCTTTTTGACATGTTTGGTAAAATTCCCTGTGTAGCCATCTGGCCCTGGGCTTTTCTTTGTAGGAAGGTTTTTGATGACTGATTGAATCTCTTTATTTGTGATTGGTTTGTTGAGGTCTTCTATTTCTTCCCAAGTCAGTAGAGATTGTTCAAGTGTTTTTAGGGAATTGTCCATTTCATCTGAGTTGTCTGGTTTGTTGGCATATAGTTTCTTCATAGTATTCTCTTAGGATTTGTTCTTTTTTCAGGGTCCATGGGAATGACCCCTCTCTCATTTCTGATTTTATTTATTTGCATCCCTTCTCTTTTTTTCCTTTGTCAGCCTAACTAAGGGTCCATCAATTTTATTGATTTTCGCAAAAAACCAACTTTTGGTTTTATTGATTCTCTCTATTGTTTTTATGCTCCCATTCATTTATTTCTGCTTTAATCTTTGTTATTTCTCTTCTTCTACTTGCTTTAGGGTTACTTTGCTGTTTTTTCTCTAGTTCCTCCAGGTCAGCACTTAAGTCCTAGATTTTTGCTCTTCCTTTTTTTTAATGTAAGCATTTGGGCAAAAAATTTCCCTCTCAGGACTGCCTTTGCTACATCCTAGAAGTTTTGATATGTTGTATTCTTGTTTTCAGTCATCTCCAGATGTTTATTGATTTCTCTTCCAATTTTTTCTTTGACCCACTGATTGTTTAAGAGTGTGTTATTTAATCTTCATATATTTGTTAAGGTTCTGGTTCTTTGGTGGTTATTGATTACCAGCTTCGTTCCCTTGTGGTCAGAGAAAGTACTTCGCATAATTTCAGTCTTTTTAAATTTCTTAAGACCTGTTTTGTGCCCCAGAATATGATCTATCCTGGAGAATGTTCCAGGAGCACCAGAGAAGAATATATATCCTGGTGTTTGGAGGTGCAATGATCTGTATGTGTCTGTGAGGTCTAATTCATTTATCACATTTTTATGTTCATTTCCTTATTGATCCTCTGTCTGGTTGTTCAATCTATGGAAGCGAGTGGTATATTGAAGTCTCCCACTATTATTGTGGAAACAGCTATTGCTCCTTTCAGTTTTGCTAGTGTTTGTCTCATGTACTTTGGAGCTCCTTGGTTGGGGACATAAACATTTATGACTGTTATGTCTTCTGGGTGAATTGTCCCTTTTATTAATATGTAGTGTCCTTCTTTATCTCTTATATCTTTGCATTTAAAGTCTATTTTGTCTGATATTAGTATAGCTACCCCTGCTTTCTTTTGTTTACAGCTTGTGCAGAATATCTTTTTCCATTCTTTCACTTTCAATCTATTTGTATCTTTGGGTCTAAGATGAATCTCTTGTAAACAGTATATAGATGGATCATATTTTTTAATCCATTCTGCCAATCTGTATCTTTTAATTGGGGAGTTTAGTCCATTAACATTCACAGTTTTTACTGTAAAGGCCATTCTTGAATCTACCATCTTATCCTTTGTTTTTATTTGTCAGATCTATTTTTCTCCTCTCTTTTTTATCCTTTAAGTTACTCTTACTAATATTTTTCAATTTGTGTCCTCCTCCAGACCTCACTCTTCTTTTTTTTTTTTTTTTCAGCTGACAGAATTCCCATTAGTATTTCTTGCAGGGCAGGTGTCTTGTTAACAAATCTCTCAGCATTTGTTTTTCTGTGAAAATTTTAAACCCCCTCAGTTTGAAGGAGAACTTCACTGGATAAAGAATTTCTGGCTGGCAATTTTTCTCTTTCAGAATCTTAAACATATCATACCCTTGCCTTCTCGTCTCCGTGGTGCCCACTGAGTAGTCAGAACTTGGTCTTAAGTGACTTCTCTTGTATGTGGTGGATCACTTTTCTCTTGCTGCTTTCAGGACTTTATGCTTCTCTTCAGCATTTGACAGTCTGATTTGTATTTATCTTGGAGTGGGTCTATTTGATTTATTCTATCTGGAGTTCATTGGGCTTCTTTTATTTTCATATTTATGTCTTTTATAAGGGTTTGGAAATTTTTCCCAATTACCTCCTCAAAATAACCTTCCTAGACTTTTACTCTACTCCTTCTGGGAAACCAATGATTCTTATATATGTGTGCTTCATGTGGTCCATCATTTCCCTGAGATCCAATTCAAATTTTTCCATCTTTTCCACCATTTGTTCTTTTAACATTTGAATTCAGTTGCTGTCTCCTCTAGTTCACTTATTCTTTCTTCTGCCTCTTCAAATCTGCTGTGGTTTCTCTAGTAAATTTTTAATTTGATATATAGTATCTTTCATTTCCATAAAATTGCTCTTTTTCTATTTATTCTTTCAAGTTCTTCTTTATGCTCTTCTAGTGTCTTCTTGATATCCATTATGCCTTTAGCCAACCCACTGAAGTTATTTAGGAGATTTGTATGACTGTCTTTGATTAGTTGTTCCAAATTCTGTGACTCCTCTGGCTTTATTAATTTGTTCATTTGGCTTGGCTGTATCTTCTTGCATCTTCATATGCTTATTGTTTTTTTTCTGTTGTTGTTCTTTCTACGCATTTGATTATCTTGATAAGGTTATTTTTTTTTACCTTCCATTTTTTTGTTTGTTTTTAAATTCAGTTTTATTGAAATACATTTACACACCATACAATCATCCATGGTATGCAATCAGCTGTCCACAGTATGATCACATAGTTATGCATTCATCACCACAGTCTGTCTCTGAACATTTTCCTTACATCCGAAAGAACCAGAAAAAGAATAAAAAATAAAAGTGAAAAAAGAACACCCAAACCATCCCCCCATCCCACCCCATTTGTCCTTTAGTTTTTATCCCCATTTTTCTACTCATCCACACACTAGATAAAGGGGGTGTGATCCACAAGGTCTTCACAATCACACTGTCATTGATAAGGTTATTTTGAAAGTTGATTTCCCCCATTTGTCTAAGATTTTGTAGTTGCTTGGGTTTGCATTGAAGGCCAGAAAAGCAGTTTGCCAGAGTGTACTTTCCCTGCCTTCCCCACAGATGGTGCTCTTGGGCCAGCACTTCCCCACAACCCTGCCATTCCCCAACTGTGGCATTGCACTGGACTGGGTCCCAAAGAGGCAACAGTTCAGTCAAGGCCACCGTTCTCTATGTGCCCTGGAAGCTGCTAACTCTGGGGTAGGGGTTGGACACTTGGCACCTTGAATGATGCCCCTGCTTGTTGGCACAATGTGTCTGGTGATTCCCAGGCTTCTTCCTTGAAGGGTCTTGGGCTACGGGACTGAGAGGGACCACTTCCCAAGCCAATAGCTGACCCAGGAGTGATCTGCTTTTCACCATCCAGTTAAGACCTGCATTTGTATTTAGGCACTGCTTTGACAGTTTGGTTGTCCATGTCCCTCAGCTAAAAAAGGGTCTGGTTCCCATGGAGGGGGTGTAGACCAGCTCTGATGGGCCTGGGATAGGGTCTGGTGGGGCTCCAAAGAGCCTTGCAGTTCCCCTGCATTTTCTTGCCTGCCCAAAAGATGGCTCTGGTCAGTGACTTAATTGTCCTCAAAAGCTCTTTACCTCATGGAGCCACGCAGTGTCTGACTGGGTAGGGTTGAAACTGCAGAGTTCTGTTCCAGTTTGCAAATGCTGCCATTATGCAAAACACTAGAAATAGATTGGCTTTTATAAAGGGGATGTGTTTGGTTACAAAGTTATAGCCCTAAGGCCATAAAAATATCCAAACAAAGGCATCAACAATAGGGTTGCTTCACTGAAGAACACCGATGGTGTTTGGAAAACCTCTGTTAGCTCAGAAGGCATGTGGCTGCTGTCTGCTTGATCCCAAGTTGCGTTTCAAAATGGCATTATCCAGAATGTCTGGACTTAGCTTCTTGGGGCAAACTCTGGGCTAGTATCTCCAAAGCATCAGCAAAAGTCTGCTTTCAACAGTGTCTCCCAAATGTCTCTCTTAGCTGCAGCAGAAAGCTCCTTATGTCTGAGATCTTATGTAGGGCTCCAGTGATTTAATTAAGACCCATGCTGTAGGGGTACGGCCACATATCCTTGGAAACAACCTAATCAAAGGCATTACCCACATTTGGGTGGGTCACATCTCCATGGAAACAGCCTAACTCAAATATTCCAAACTAATCAACACTAATAGTCTGCCCCCACAAGAATGCATCAAAGAACATGGCTTTTGGGTGGTCATAAGACATTCAAACTGTCACAGTTATTATGCCCTCACTTTTCCAGCCCAAATCTGGCTCAATGTGGGTCTGTGTCCCTGATTTTACTTGTGGTAGAGGATTCCTCCAGCTGCCCCAGTCTGCAGACTTCCCCCAGGCAAGGATCGGGCCTCCTGCTGCTACTTCCCCCATGGGTGGGGGATTGGCACCAGGATCTAGGGCTGGAAACACAGTCTCTGTCCATGTTTTCTCAGACTCTTTGTCCCTCACTGACCTGAGCCTTGAAATGTACTCCCCTGTCCCAACACAGTTGATTTAGGTAGTCTGCCTGCTTGCTTGCTGCTTTTAGGGAAGATTTTGTGGTTTCCTCTCTATTCCTCCATTTTAGAAAATCCTCCTGTTGCCCTTTTGTATTCTGCCCTCCCCAGGGTCTTAAGTCCTGAGATGGGTCCTTGTGGGCTTGGTTCTCTGTGTCTGGATATAGTTGGGACTCTATCTCACTGCTGTGAGAGATTTTATAGTCTGTGTCCCTGCTGGGAGTTGGGACGGATCCCAGCTGCCACCTTGTTCACTTCCTGAAGTGTCTGGGAGGAGAGAGGACTGGCCAGTCCAGGATGGAAGTTTCCTACCTGATATTTTTCTCTTTCTTTGATTCAGCATTGTAGAATCCTTCTCCAGTCTATACCTTTCTCCAAAGTTCTGAACAAGTGAGAATAGTCCTTTTTTTCCTACTAAATTTCTGGGGAGAAGTTTTCAGTGGCTGTTTAAGTCACCATGTTGGTGATGTCACTCTTGGAATGCATTCAGTTTTAACAACCTCTACCATTTGGGGCTTGAAGTAATCTAATGACTTGGGGTAGTACTTGGGGCTGCGGGCCTCTTCAAACCTCACTGTTTGTTGGCAGAATTAACCTCCGTTTTCCATGTGCCTCCCTCCAACTTCAGCAAAAGGGTCTTTCTCACTCTTAGAATATTCTCCATGTGCTTGTTTCTGACACTCATTTCCAACTGGACCTGATCTGCTAGTGAAGCTTTTCTCTATTTTTTCCCCAAAATTGTTTCTGATACTGAAAGTCCTTTTGCAGTTCCATATGGATTTTGAAAATAGCTTGCAAATTTCTACAAAAGAGCACACCAAGATTTTGTTTAGAATTGTATGGACTCTATAGATCAACTTGAGAAGAATTAACATCTTAACAATAGTGAGTCTCACTCTCAATATCCTTTTAGTTCCTACTATGTTGTAATAGTATTCATTGTTCAGGTCTGGCACATTTTTTTGCCAATGTTATTACTGTTTGCTATTTTTGTTGCTATTGCAAATGGTGTGTTTTTACTTCAATTTCTAATTATTGATTCCTGGTGTGTAGAAATACAGCTGACTTTTTGGAAAATTGATGTTACATCCTGTAACCTTCTTAGTTCTTGTCGCTTTTTGAAGATTCATTTTCTACAGAGATGACCATGTTGCCTGTGAATAAAGTTTATTTCTTCCTTTCCAATCTGGATGCATTTAATGTCTTTTTCTTGCCTTATTGCACTAAATGAGTCCACTAGTATACTGTTGAATAGATGTTGTGAGAGCATAAATCCTTGGTTTATTCCTGATCTTAGAGGTTAATCATTGAGTCTCCCACAATCAAGGTTTATGTTACCTGTAAGTTTTTCATAGATTTTTTATTCCCTTCTATTTCCTAGTTAGCTGTGAGTTTTTAACTAATATAGTGTTTGGCGTTTGCCAAATATATTTTCTGCATCTATGAAATGATCATATGGTTTCCATTTTCAGGTGATGATGAATTATGCTGATTGAGTTTCACATATTAAACCAAATTTGCATTCTTGGGATAAACCACAATTTTTGTTTCAAGCAGTGAAAAAAGTTTTTTATTTATCTTACTCTTGTCTATGGATTCAATTTTCCATCTGGTTCAATTTTACTTCTGTCTGATGACCTTCAGTTAACATTTATTGTAGTTCAGGTCTGCTCTTGACAAAATCTTCCAAATTTTGTTTTCATTAATTAATCTGGTTTTGCCTTCATTTTAGAAGGGTATATTTTCTGAATATAGAAATCTTGTTTGACATTTTAATTTCAGCTCTTTAAACATGTCATTCAATTGCCTTCTGTCTTGCATAGTTTGATGAGAATTATGCCTTCATTTTTATCATCATTCTGTATTTAATGTGTCTTTTACCTGGCTGCTATTAAGATATTTTTCTCTTTTGGTGATTTTATTATGTTATGACTTAGTATGTGGTTTTCTTTGTTTTATCCTGCTTCGGATTTGTTCCACTCTTTGGGTCTTTTGGTTAGTCATAATCAACAAATTTTGGAAAAATTTTTGTTCACCATTTCATCCAACGTTTTTTCTGCTTTTCCTTCTGAGACCACAGGTGTGTGATACAGTTTGAGTTGACTTTTATTAAAGCTGTAAGGCCTGGATGTAATTCCCTGTTTTGCATATGGATATCCAAGTGTTCCAGCACCATTTTTTGAAAAGACTGTCATTCTACATTGAAATGCCTTTGCTCCTTTGTCAAAGATCAGTTGACTATATTTGTGTGGGGCTAGTTCTGGTCTCTCCATTCTGTTGCATTGATCCATTTGTCTATTATTTCTCTAATACCATGCTGTATTGATCACTGTAGCTTTACAGTAAGTCTTAAAATTGGGTAATGTCAGTCCTCTGGCTTTGTTCTTCCTCAGGATTTTGTTGGCTGTTCTGGTCTTTGACCTTTCCAGATAAACTTTTAGGATCAGTTCATCAATATCTACAACATAACTTGCTAGGAATTTCATTGGGATTGCATTGAATCTATACATCAAGTTGGGGGGAAATTGACGTCTTAATAAAAATAATATAAATGATATTTAGTGTTCATATCCACAGCATGGAATGTCTCCTCATTTATTTAGATCTTCTCTGATTTCTGTAATCAGAGTTGCATAGTGTTCTTCATCTAGAGCTTGTATATATATTTTTGGATGTATACCTGAGTGTCCCGGTTTGAATGTATTATGTCCCCCAAAACACCATTATCGTTGATGCAATCTTGTGGGGCAGACATATTAGTGTTGATTAGATTGTAATTCTTTGAATGAGTGTTTCCATGGAGATGTGACCCACCAAACTGTAGGTGATAACTCTGATTAGATAATTTCCATGGAGGCATGGCTCTGCCCATTCTGTGTGGGCCTTTGTTAGTTCACTGGAGCCCTATGAAAGCTCAGACAGAAGGAGCAAGCTTGCTACAGCCAAGAGGGACGCTTTGAAGAAAGCACAGGAGCTGAGAGAGGAGCTGCAGATGAGAGAAAGTTTGAAGATGGCCACTGAAAGCAGAATTTTGCTCCAGAGACGCTAACAGAGGAAAAACACCCCAAGAGCAACTAAGAGTGAATTTTTTGAGGAACTGCAGCTTGGAGAGGAATGTCCTGGGAGAAAGCCATTTTGAAACCACAACTCTGGAGCAGATGCCAGCCACATGCCTTCCCAGCTAACAGAGGTTTTCTGGACACCATTGGGCATCCTCCAGTGAAGGTACCCAATTGTTGATGACTTACCTTGGACATTGTATGACCTTAAGACTGTAACTGTGTAACCAAATAACCCCCCTTTATAAAAGTCAACCCATTTCTGGTATTTTGCAAAAGGGCAGCAGTAGCAAACTAGAACATTTGAGTATTTTGGTTTTTTTAGTGCTAATGTAAATGGTATTGCTTTTAATTTCAAATTCCATTTGTTCATGCTGGTATGTGAGAAAGCAATTAACTTTTGTATATTAATCTTGTATCCTTAGTTGCAGGAGTATTTTTGTGAGTCTTTGAATTTTCTACATGGACAATCAAATCATTGCAAACCAAGGGGCTTTTATTTCTTCCTTCTGAATCTTTATATATTTTCCTTTTCTTCTCATATTGCATTAGTTAGGACTTCCATTATGATGTTGAATAGGAGTTGTAAGAGGGTACATCTTTGTCTTTTTGCAATCTTAGGACAAAGCACTAGTTTCTCACCATCAGGTATGATGTTGGTTGCAGTTTTTTTCTGTCTGTTCTTTATCTAGTTGAGGAAGTTCCCTATTTTATGTTTTTAAGATTTGTATATATTGATATGGGTAGCTGTAAATGTATTATTTTTATTGATTTATATTGTTCCATTTTAATATATACTAATGATGGACATTAGTGTGTTCAAATATTTTGTTATTACAGAAACTAATCTTTGAATATTATACATTTACCCTAGTAAACATGTCCGTAAGTTTCTCCATGGAAATTTCTGTCATTATGAGAAAAACATCTTCCATTTTATTGGAAAGCAATAAACCATTTTCTAAAGAGTTCCCTTAAATTTACTCTCCCTTAAGCAATATATAAAAGTTCCACATGCTCAGAAATTAATGATTTTGACATTTACTTTTAGCAAAATTTTATTGAAATTTTAGTTTTAATCTCACTAATTTTTTAAAATGATTGGGTATATTTTCTTTTGGGTATGGCTATTTGTATTTCCTCTTTTGTGAAGTCTGGTCAAATCATTTGCCTTTTTTCCTATTGGATTGATTAGTTTTCCTTATAAACATTAGGGATGCTTTATATATTTTGGATATGAGTCCTTGTTATGAATGTGTTGTAAATAACTTCTCCAACTTTCACTTTTCTTCTTTTCATTTTTACTCCCTTGATAGTATTCTCTATTTTAATATAACAAAAAAATCACTGTTTCCCTTATTGTTATTATTTCTATATCTAGTCAAAAAGATTGCCTCCGATTTAATTTGTAAATGTTATGTTATTTTGTCTCACAAATTTAAGTTTATTTTATCCCTGGAATTGATTTTGTGTAAGGTATGTAGTCAAAGATTAATTTTTATTCTTTCCCTGTTGATCCAGTCACCCAAACATAATTTATTGGTATAAAAATATATGTCCCCATGATCTTCCATGCCACTTTTGTCTTAAATCCATTATTGACATATGCAAGGGGTTTGCTTTTATGCTCTGTATTCTACTCCATTTCTCTGTCTCTACAGCAACACCACATTGTTTGAATTGCTATTAAGAAAAACAACAATATACATTTGGAAAAATATTTAGCCTTAAGAATAAGCAGAAATGAATATTAAAAAATGGTTGGATGTCAATTGCTTATGAAAAAACTTTAAAACTCTTAAATATGTTAATACATAATGTTGGTAAAATTGGCCCTTTACAAATGCTGCTGCTAACAAAATAATTTGTCAATAATATTCAAAACTCTTATATTCATAGTCTTTGCTCTAGTATTTATTTTGCTAAATACAAGGAAAAAACAAAATGAAAACTCAAAATGATAGTTGTGATGATTGAATAATGGTGAAAAATATTTTGGTAAAATTGTAAATTAAATTTTAATTAAAGGAGAAAGATTCAAAACTGTATATATAATATGGGTTCAAATAGTTAAAGAAAAAAATAACATTATGGTGGAATGATTGGCAAGTGAACACCAAAATCTTAACTTTGCTAAAAATAAGGTTGAAGAAACATGAGATATTTTTCTCGCTTTATTGAGTATTTACCCAATAGTCTATTAAGTTCTGATGCTAACCTTATAATGAATGTCATATATTATGAAATAATTAGATAGGGAATGGAAGGGGGCAGGAGGAAAGAAAGGCAGACATCTATTTAATTACTCCCTTTGCTCAGTCAGACTTCTTGAGTCTGAGGATTTGGCCATTGGGGATATTGTCTCAAAAGAAACCAGTCCCTTTAATAGTCTCCAGTATGGAAAACATTGCAAATCCAGAATTTCAGGACCAGACTACATAGCAGGGCTGAGTGTGGATCTGTGTCTTGGCTTCAAGAGGAGAAGGTGCCAACCTTCACTCTGTGCCATGGCGTCTTATACAAACTAGAGTTTTGGCTTAAGACACACGTTCTTGCCTAGAAACTAGAGCAGTCTCTTTATCCTTGTCAGGCGTGTTTTCCATCAGCTGGTATGTGTCTAAAAGTTTTCCTAACTCTGTTTATCTCTGTCCTGCCTAGAGCACTCTCTTTCCTTTGCTTTCCCACTGCTGCATTTCTACTCTTCATTTGTCCTCATAGTTTTACTGGCTAAACCAACTGAAGGAAGAAAATCAAGGAACTTAGGCAGTTTCTTATAAGACTGAGTTGCACAATCCACTTGGAAGTCAGCACTCAGGAAAAAATGGAGAAGAGAAGTTTTGTGGATACATGTGCATGTGTGGCAGAGGAGAGACTTGTTTGGTGGGGAGGTGGTTGATATTGAAGGGGATAGATTATTTGTCTGTGAATCCTATTTTGTAGTTAGCATAGAAATTAGAAATTTGTGACATACTCTTAATGTGAACTCTTACAATCAACATCAGAGCTTCCTTTAACAGGTATATTAAAGGAATATATTAAATTTAACAGGTATATATATATATATATATATATATATATATATATATATATAACTATGCTGCCATTAAAGGCTAAGGCTAAGGATTACAGTGTAAATATTAGTCTCTATGGCAACAGTGAAACTCACATGGTTTATCAAAAGCTAATAATATGGAATTTTAGAATGTAAAGTTGGAAGAAATAATCTAGTTTATCCCCCTTTGTTGGAGAATGTTTTCTTCTGCTTCATTAAGAAATAAGCCTATAAGTCCTGCTTGAAAATCATCTATTCTGGGAATGCAGTGCTTTCTCACATGACTGTCTTTATAATTAGGCAATATTTGTTTCTGGAATACTTTTCCTTGGACAGACTTCAGATTCTTTCTTGAGAATAGGTTTGGATGGAGATAAGGAACTAAGTGCTGATTACAGAGGAGAGGTGAGAGGGGTTTTCAAAGTGTATCTCAGATGTGTCGTCAAATTGGCACTTCTGCCCAGGGCGGGTTTGGACTGACCCCTGTGCCGTTTAGCCTGCAAAGTTGTTTACTGAGCTAGAAACAGAAGTTCAGATTAGAGGGAGCGTTTACACACTTCCAGGCTACAAAGTTATCTTTTAATTCTGCAGGTATATTTCTATAACACACCATTGTTGATAAATTGAAAATAACATTTTCCTGATCTGTATGCCTTTTAAAAATCCTGCGGATACTTCAAAGCCCATATCTAATTGTATTCTCGTCACATCTGCTGTTACTACTTTATTACCCTTACTTCAGTCTTAAATGCATGAAGTTTAGTTGTTAAGCTAACTTTTTTGAACAATGACTAAGTACAAAGCTTTGAATGAAAGAAGCATTTTATTATCTCATTTAATCCCATAAAGACACTACAAGGCAGATAACATTATTAGCCATTTTTCTTTTGAAGGAAATGTGGCTTAGCAAAGTCAAATAAGTTGCCCAAGGCCCTTGAACCAGAAAATGCAAGCGTCAGAGTTAAAACCTATATTTATATGACTCTAGAGTGAGCCCTTTAAGGGATGGTATTTTATTTTATTTATCCTTATATCCTTATATTTCTAGCTCTGACTCATGATACATTGAAAATGAATATTTATGAGATTGAATTGATCACCAAGGTCCAAACTTAATTTTCAATTTTGTTTCAATATTTCATTTTGGGGCTAGAAGGGAGTCTTTGTCTTCCTGTCTGTATCTTTCCCAGGCTTTGAATCTATTTGAAACGTTTCATGCAGGACCAGCTTTACATAGGGCCTGGCTTAGCAGACTGATTTCAAAATTGGTGTGAAGAGCTCCAGTTCCCGGCACCACTTCCATCCCTTAATTCTTGCCAGAAATTTCACTTTCTGAGATTTTTTTACTGTGGCATAAGCCTTTGTCCTTGTTAAATTGGAAATAAAGCAGGAAATGGTAACAGATTAGCAATTTCTAAATTAATATGAAAAGAATTATGAGTCTATTTCCTGTGAGTGAATGCCAATCACAGGCAGAGGGAATTCTGTGCTATTCCAGTGGTAACATATGGAGGGCTAACTAAAACTGGTGTGCAAAATAACAGAAGGAGAAATTGGGGATTCAGAAAATGTAATTCAGTTTTTTTTTTTAGGTTTATCTAGGACTGGCACTGATTAAAAATCTAAATAAAATTAACATTATTAACATTTACATTTGAGAGGTCTGTAGTATTGAAAGGAAACATAGCTGAGGAGAGAAATTTCCAGAAGTAGTTGTTTCTATTATTTATGCAATGCCTTATTTTAGACTGAATCCAATTTCTGTATGTGTGCACAGGTAATAAATATAAATTGTCTGCTTTTCTCTTGAATATAAATGCTGAAGAATGGAAATGTGTTGCAAATAAAAAGCAATAGATAAATGTATATAATTTGTTTGCTTTAGGGAATTAATATGTACATTTTTGGAAGGTAGGCCTGTTTAAAAATTAATTATGACTTGGTGAATATTAAAATGAGTTTGGCACCCTGATGACAATTTTCCTTAGAGATGATGGGTGTGAAATATGTGGGTTTGCGTGATAAACCAGACTGGAGAGATTACACAAAAGTCATAATAAATGTTGATTACTGAGGGGAAAAAAAAAAAAAAAAAGATGTAGTGCCCCCTTGAGGAGCCTGTGGAGAATGCAGGGGTATTCGCCTACCCCACCTCCATGGTTGCTAACATGACCACAGACATAGGGGACTGGTGGTTTGATGGGTTGAGCCCTCTACCATAAGTTTTACCCTTGGGAAGACGGTTGCTGCAAAGGAGAGGCTAGGCCTCCCTGTATTTGTGCCTAAGAGTCTCCTCCTGAATGCCTCTTTGTTGCTCAGATGTGGCCCTCTCTCTCTGGCTAAGCCAACTTGAAAGGTGAAATCACTGCCCTCCCCCCTACGTGGGATCAGACACCCAGGGAAGTGAATCTCCCTGGCAACGTGGAATATGACTCCCAGGGAGGAATGTAGACCTGGCACCGTGGGACGGAGAACATCTTCTTGACCAAAAGGGGGATGTGAAAGGAAATGAAATAAGCTTCAGTGGCAGAGAGATTCCAAAAGGAGCCGAGAGGTCACTCTGGTGGGCACTCTTATGCACACTTTAGACAACCCTTTTTAGGTTCTAAAGAATTGGGGTAGCTGGTGGTGGATACCTGAAACTATCAAACTACAACCCAGAACCCATGAATCTCGAAGACAGTTGTATAAAAATGTAGCTTATGAGGGGTGACAATGGGATTGGGAAAGCCATAAGGACCAAACACCACTTTGTCTAGTTTATGGATGGATGTGTAGAAAAGTAGGGGAGGGAAACAGACAGACAAAGGTACCCAGTGTTCTTTTTTACTTCAATTGCTCTTTTTCACTCTAATTATTATTCTTGTTATTTTTGTGTGTGTGCTAATGAAGGTGTCAGGGATTGATTTAGGTGATGAATGTACAACTATGTAATGGTACTGTAAACAATCGAAAGTACAATTTGTTTTGTATGACTGCGTGGTATGTGAATATATCTCAATAAAATGATGATTTAAAAAAAAAAAATGTTGATTACTGCTAAGAGGTTTGCCAATTATAAAGATAAATTATTCTGCCACCTAATTCAACAGATGCAGAAACCAAGGCCAAATTTGACAAACTGCTGGGTGGCAGTGCCAGCTTTATTACTGGTCTCCTTTTGTGCTTTCAGCCTTTATTTGCTTGCAGCAGCTGCTGGGATAGAAATCACTTTGTTTGGAAGATGCTCTCTTGGTTTCTTGTAGTCTTACAGCTTGATTGTCCCTTTGCTCTTCCAGTGCTGCCTGATATGAGGAATCACACTTCCATCACCGAGTTCATCCTGTCGGGAATTCCTAACACTGAAGGGCTGGAGAGCATGCTCTTTGTCCTGTTTTTGGCCTTCTACCTTGTCACCTTGCTGGGGAACCTGCTCATCTTCCTCACCATTCTGGCTTCCTCTAACCTCCACACCCCCATGTATTTATTCCTGGGAAGCCTCTCAGTGTTTGACGTATTTTTCCCTTCTGTGAGTTCCCCCAAAATGATGCGCTGCCTCATGGGGCAAAACTGTGTCATCTCTTACCGGGGCTGTGCATCCCAGCTCTTCTTCTACCACACGCTGGGTGGCACCGAGTGCTTCCTGTACACCGCGATGGCCTATGACCACTTTGTGGCTATTTGCCACCCTTTACGATATACAGTTATCATGAGCCGCAGGGCATGTATTGTCCTGACATTGAACACTTGGCTGGGGGGCTGTCTACATGGAACTGTCCTCGTGTTTCTTGTCTTTAAGTTGCCCTACTGTGGCCCCAGTGAGGTGGACAGTTTCTTCTGTAATATCCCAGTGGTGCTGCCCCTGGCTTGTGTGGACACCTCTCTGGCCCAAACAGTGAGTTTCACTAACGTGGGTGTTTTGACGCTTCTATGTCTTTTCCTTATCCTTGCTTCCTATAGTCACATTGTCTTTTCCATATTGAAAATCAGCTCATCAGAAGGCAGGCGTCGAGCCTTCGCCACGTGCAATGCCCACCTGACTTCGATCCTCTTGTTCTATGGGCCGGTGATGCTCATCTATCTGCGGCCTGCCTCCAGCCCCTGGCTCGACTC
This sequence comes from Choloepus didactylus, assembly GCF_015220235.1. Lineage (NCBI taxonomy): Eukaryota > Metazoa > Chordata > Mammalia > Pilosa > Megalonychidae > Choloepus > Choloepus didactylus. The sequence goes on along the minus strand of NC_051312.1, from coordinate 141,470,224 downwards.
CGTTATTCAGGTGTTGAATAATATCATCACGCCTTCCCTTAATCCTTTGATTTACACCTTGAGAAACAAGGATGTCAAATTGACTCTGAAGAAAGTGTTAATGGAAATGGTCCACATTTCTGGAGCATAAGGTTGAAGTGGGGCCCTAAAGTGAGCTTCCTCCCCTAAATCTGTAACAAGAGAGTCCCCTTCCCCCACAACCGGTAATGACTGCAAAGTAAACATTAAGCCCTGAGAAGGAGGGAGTGAAACTGTGCCGTTTTAGGGAGTGAGACTTGTGGATGTATGCATTAGCCAAGCGTAACCGTTTCAATAATTAATCATTGCACCGGCCTTGAGAAAACTTCTCAAGCTTGCTAAAGATCTTAAGCACCCATTAATTAACCGCCAACTCTGCTTTTGTCAAAGTAGCTTGCTTGCATTTTCAGGATGTGGTTTCTGCCTATATAAGTCTCAAGCACTCTCCGGTGGGGGCTGCTGCTTACTGAACTCCCTGCGCGGAGTGACAGGCGACAGTCACCGGCCGGTTAAATAAAGGCTCTTTAAATTCTGTTTGGCCGTCTCGTACTCTAACTCGCGGGCACCGTAACATTTGGAGGCCCCAGCGAGATTTGTTCTTGGCATTTGCCGAGGCTCATTGGTTGAGACAAAGGTCTGACTACTGGCCCTCCCCCAGGGGGCGTGTGCTGAGAGATGTTCCTCAGCCCCGGCGGAGAACCGCGTGGTCAAGCCTCGAAATTCAAAAATCCTCCTCTGGAGCCATCTGGACGTGGGCCCACAATGGTAAGAGATCTCTAATCTGGTCTGGTGGGGTACCCCTTTAGGGTCTTTAGGAGGGCTGGATGCAGCCATAACTCTGAGACCCGGCCTTGGACCACGACGGTGGCTGATGGCCTCAGGTTCAGGTTTTGGTTAGTCTCTGTTTAGTATTTTGTTGTTAGTGTCTTTGTTCTGTTTTGTTTCTGTTTTGTCAACCATCAGTCTCCATCTGCTTCCACTTGCTCTCCATTGCAGTGTTTCTTAAAAAATTTTCAGGACTTCTGCCGATGAGCTGCAGGGTTGGGGGCTATGGTCAACCCAGGAGTTCTTGGGGCCCTTTGCAAATTCAAATGGCCAACCTTTCCAAATGCTAATTGGCCCCCTGAGGGCACTCTAAATTTGCTAATTACCTTTCAGGTTCAAAGAGTCATTTACGGGAGTGCAGGACACCTGGACCAGATTCCCTATATTGAAACCTGGATCAGCATCCTCACTGACCACCCCAAATGGCTTAATCATTTTTCTGCATATTGCTGTCCACGGGCTCCAGGAGGGCTCAAGTGGGGGTGAACAGGCCCTTTGTCTGGAGGCAGTGGCGTGTGGCTGCAGACTCGGGTGTTGCCTTCCTGCTGCCGGGCCAGGTGGGCAAGCCTATCCTCACAGTTTGAGCGCTGGTAAACAAGTGCTGAAGTGGTGAGCAGGTGCCAGGACCTGCCTCTGGCCAGGGCGCAGGCTTTCCCCTGTGAAACGGGCCGCCAGTAAATTATTTGTCGATGATCAGCAGTCACCAGATGGACAGTGACTGGAGAGAGCAGAGACAAGTCCCCAAGTATGCAAGCCAGGGAGTGGTCCCCAGCATCCTTTGTTTTTGGTATTTCTGTTCCATCATGGGTCACAGGACATCTGTCTGCTTGTACATCCAGGGGTGTCCTGGGGCCAGTGTTTTCCCAGATCCTGGAGACATGCCAGCCCCCTGGGAGGTGGTGTTAACTGCTGGCCTGGTGCTTAAAAAGTGGTTCATCTTTTCTTAGTGACACCACTTGCTTTTTGTCTTACAGTCTCTGACCTCAGAGGATCCTTTTGTACTTTCTAGAAATGGCAAGCCACTGTTGGGGAGTGTCAGCCAAAGCCCCACTGAACAGCATATTTGGGCATCAAAAACAGCTACATGAAAAGGCCAAGGTCGGGCGGGGGGAGGTTAGTGAAGACAAGTGGCTTCTCTGCATTCAAGCCAGGAGGTGGGGGTGGGGGCAGAGGCTCCCCATGGAGCACGGTAAGCCTCATGCTCGTCCCTGTGACTGAGCTGTGCTGGAGCTAACCTGCCAAGTGACAGCTGTCCCGCTGGAGCCCACCTGTCTATGTCTGAGACACCATGGTGGTACGAGTGCTGCATGTCCTCACGGGAACCCTGCTGGGGGCCAGAGGCCACTTCCCTTGGCAGGGGGCAAGGCAGGCCACCTGAGGGCAGGAAGGCGCAGGCTGCCACTCAGCTCCCTGGGACTAAAATTGTTCAACACCTAAACCATCCAAAAAGCGAGATGTATTCATTCTAAAGGGCCACCCAAAAGGCCCCCAGTCCTCAACCCCCCACAGAATAGTCCCCCCTTATCACAGCCCCCACCTTATTCCGTAGGACCCTCTGCCCCTAGCACGGGGCCCTTTCCAGGAATAGTTCAAGTTCCCCCCTACCCTAAGTTCAGGAGGACCCTTTGTTCCCACTCTGAAGTTTGTAAATAGCTTTTAATACTCATTTTTAAAGTAGTTTTATATTGCAGAAGTTCATGGTATGTCATTTAATGCAAAAATGAAACCATTTTACTTCAATGTTATTAAAAAGGTTTATTTTATTAGAAAGTAAATGTGTTATTGCAGTATTTTATGGCCTGTTTAAAGGCTTTTGTTTAGCAAAGTGAATGTAAAATACAGTAAAATGTTAAGTTGCCATCTACTTTATGAAATCCATCAACTTGAAATTTTTTAACTCTATCAAGAAAGTGAGATGTGCAATAGATAGTAAGTATGCAGTCATGTTTTTATGTCATGTTTAGAAATCCATAAAATTGCTCCACTTACTGAATTTTTGCTGATGGCTGAATTGTGAATTAATAATAGGATCATGCCCTTAGCAAATATTTAGTTTTGTTTTAAAATTTAAGTTAAGAAATTTCTAGAACATTCCTTTCTGTGGTTCTTAAATAACATAAAGTAATTGTGCAATGTTGCTAATAGTGAACCTAGCAAGCTGCATTCAAATTCAAATATATTGGAATGGGTAATCCAACAAAATTCTATTTGGATCAAATCCTCATCCCTTAACTTTGTGTGAAAAAAGTACTCTCCTTCCAGTGAAAAATTATCACAGAGGTTCATTAAATGAGACTCTGACCCAGTGTTTTTACTGTATTTTACATGGGCCCCCTCCTCCAAACTCCCAGTGCTGCAGCCCACCTGAAGCCAGGCCTGAGGCGCCATGCCCCTTGGGGAGAAACTCAGTCCTTTATTCGTTCGGGCCCCTAATGCTGGGGCCTGGCTGCTCTACCTCACCAGGCTGGGCAGGGGTCCCTGCTGCTAACTCCCTCCTCAAGGAGGGACCCAGAATTTAGTTTCTGGTCTCTCTATCCAACCCTGCTCCAGCTGAAACTTTTGGTATTTATTCTGGGCAAAAGCCCAGACAGTATACTTTATATTGATTGCTTCCATTTATATTTATTAAGCACCTACTGTTTTAGGTGCTAGGAATACAATAGGGTCAAAACCCCCAAGAACTAATCTCTTTGTTAGAGTCCGTTTTCTTTACCCATCAGCCCACATGGGACGACTATCAACAACTTCTGCAAACCCTTTTCACGTCAAAAAGAGGAAGAGAATCCATGCCCAGGGATGGAAACTAGTCGTGGGGCCAGACGATCTACCTACCACACAGAAGCAGACCACCTCAAAACCGTTTTTCCTTTCACTTGACCCCAGTGGGACCGTAACACGAATTAAGGTAAGGAGGCTCTCAAACAGTGCCACCAGACTCTAATGGGGGCTCTCTGAGCAGCAGCGCAGAGGCCTACAAATATGTCCAAGGTAACTGAGGTAACTCAGGGGGCCACTAAGTCCCCTGCTGCTTTTCTAGAGTGCCTCCAGGAAGCTTACTAATTATACACCCCTATAAATCCGGAGGTGCCAGAAAACAGGTGAGCAATTAATATTGCTTTTGTTGCCCAGTCAGGCCCAAATATAAGAAAAAAAATTACAAAAGTTAGAAGGCTTTGAGGGAAATGTACTGAGAAAGTTGGTGAAGGCTGCTCAGCAAGTTTTCACTAATAAAGAGTGTTCCGAAGACTTAAATTAAAAAATGGCAAAAGTCCTACTTGCCATGAGTGAAAACCAGGTGTGGAATAAAAACCGAAAAAGAAACCAAAAATTCAAAAAAAAAAGTCGGGAGGAGGTAACAAACTGTCCAGTAAGAAAGAAGGATGAAGAGGGCCCCCTCTAAGCCAAAACCAATGCATGTTCTGTAAAGAGGAGGGAGACTTTCAGTCTCTAAAAAAGGCACTCACTCAGGCCTCAGCCTTAGCACTCCCAAATCTCAAAAAGCCGTTCCAGCTGTGTGTAGCTGAGACACAAAGGGCAGCAAAAGGAGTGTTAACACAGTGCTTGGGGCCATGGAAACGGGTAGTAGCCTATCTTTCAAAGTGCCTCAATCTGGTTGCGGCAGGCTGGCCTAACTGTCTACACAGACAGCCAGTATGCATTTGCCACTGCACACGTGCATGAAACCATCTACCAGGAACGTGGTCTCCTAACCTCTGAAAAAAATACACCCGAAGCAAAAAAATGCTTTCACCAACCAGACGGCCAAAAAAGCAGCCCTAAAACCAGTGGGGCCTCTTCAAGCTTTGCCCCTCCTCCCGCCCTGGGTACTAAAAGCTACCCCAACTTATTCAAACTCTAATATTTGGCTACTCCAAAATCCTCCTACCAGAAGCACTGGGAAGAAACTTAATTTTCCAAATGCATCAAAGTACACACTTGGAAAGGACAAAATTAGCTGAATTACTAAGAACTGACTTTTACATACCTAAGCTTTTTCAGGTAGCAAAAGAAGTAAGCAAAAAAAATGTCACATTTGCGCTCAAGTCAACTCAAGTCATGTAAGTACCCCTGCTGCCCCCGGTCACCACCTAAGAGGTCAACTTCCAGGAAAGCAAAAAAAAATAAACTTCATGGAACTGCCTCCTGGACCAGGGGGATACAAGTACTTACTTGTGCTGGTGGACACCTTCTCAGGATGGGTTAAAACCTACCCAACTTGGTCAGAGTCAGCTCAAGTAGTAGCTAAGAAAGTATTAGCCAAAATTATCCCTCGGTTTAGCTTACCAATAGCAATGGGGTCTGACAATGGTCCGGCTTTTATAGCCCAAGTTACTCAAAATTTGGCAAGAGCATTAGGAATTGAATGGAAGTTACACTGCATTTACAAACTGCAAAGCTTAGGGCAGGTAAAAAAATAATAATAATAAATAAATAAAAAAATAATAAATTGAACACTTAAAAACCCTTACCAAACTTAAACTAGAGACTGGCGGGAACTGGGTAAGTCTCCTTCCGTTTGCCTTGCTCAAAGCTAAATGCACTCCTTATGTAAAAGGTATTACCCCTTATAAAGCCATGTTCAGCAGGCCACCCCCACTTCTCCCCAAAATAGGGGAGGAACAGCTCGCCCTTTTAACTAACTATGAACTTCTCAAGTCCTTACAGGCCTTGCACTATAACTCCAGAAACAACCACTGCACCATCCGTGCCCACCACCCAAAACCTGATGCCGTGAGAACAGGGACCCCTACGACTAACTCTTTGGGGTAAACTGGAACTTACCAGAAGTGGTCAATAAGTACCTAGGTGAGAGACGTGCGGAATTGTAAGGCTTTGGCTGCAAAAACCTAAACTTAGAACAAAAACTGTAAAATAGTCAGCACTCTATCTGTCCATTAAAAAGTACCTCAGCAACATGAGGAAAAAAAATTATTATTTCTGTTACAGTTAGGGCTGTGAAACTATACCCCATAAAAAAAATGTAAACTGTCTGTTAAGGGTCATGAAAAATAAAAGGCCAGAAGCTCCTACTAAAAATTGTGCAACTAAAAGCTGTAACCCTGTTACTTTTAAACCACAGCAGTTTTAAAAAAATTCCCAGTCATTCGGAAAAAAAAAAAAAAAGTAGAAATTGCGCCTATATGTATCAAAACTTTAAGTAACTTTCAAGAACAAGAAACATGTTTCCACTCCCCTCAATTTCCCCTATCTACTTCTCCTTACGCTAATTCCTGTACCTCTGTACTACTCTGGCGAAGGAGATAAAAATCACCTCAGGCTAACTAGCCTTAGTCACAGGGAACCAAAACTTTAAAATCCTTAGTACCCAAATTAACCAAAATCTAAAGCCTTAAAAGAAAGGCGAGAGGCGGGGCAAGATGGCAGACTGGTGAGCTGTATGTTTTAGTTACTCCTCCAGGAAAGTAGGTAAAAAGCCAGGAACTGCGTGGACTGGACACCACAGAGCAATCTGTCTTTGGGCATACTTCATACAACACTCATGAAAACGTGGAACTGCTGAGATCAGCGAAATCTGTAAGTTTTTGCGGCCAGGGGACCTGCGCCCCTCCCTGCCAGGCTCAGTCCCGGGGGAGGAGGGGCTGTCAGCTCCGGGAAGGAGAAGGGAGAATTGCAGTGGCTGCTCTTATCGGAAACTCATTCTACTGATTCAAATTCCAACCATAGATAGACTGAGACCAGACACCAGAGACTCTGAGAGCAGCCAGCCCAGCAGAGAGGAGACAGGCATAGAAAAAAAACAACACGAAAAACTCCAAAATAAAAGCAGAGGATTTTTGGAGTTCTGGTGAACACAGAAAGGGGAAGGGCGGAGATCAGGCCTTGAGGCGCATATGCAAATCCCAAAGCAAAGCTGATCTCTCTGCCCTGTGCACCTTTCCTTAATGGCCCTGGTTGCTTTGTCTATTAGCATTTCAATAACCCATTAGATCTCTGAGGAGGGCCGTTTTTTTTTTGTTTTTTTTAAATCCTTTTTGCTTTTTCTAAAACAATTACTCTAAGAAGCTCAATACAGAAAGCTTCAAAGAATTGAAATTTGGGCACGTCAAGTAAAGAGCAGAACTAAGAGAGCTCTGAGACAAAAGGCAATAATCCAGTGGCTGAGAAAATTCACTAAACAACACAACTTCCCAAGAAAAGGGGGGTGTCCGCTCACAGCCACCATCCTGGTGGACAGGAAACACTCCTGCCCATCGCCAGCCCCATAGCCCAGAGCTGCCCCAGACAACCCAGTGTGACGGAAGTGCTTCAAATAACAGGCACACACCACAAAACTGGGCGTGGACATTAGCCTTCCCTGCAACCTCAGCTGAATGTCCCAGAGCTGGGAAGGGGGGAGCAGTGTGAATTAACAGAGCCCCATTCAGCCATCATTTGAGCAGACTGGGAGCCTCCCAACACAGCCCAGCAGCCCAGAACTGCCCTGGGGGGACGGCACTCACCTGTGACATAGCACAGTCATCCCTCAACAGAGGACCCAGGGTGCACAGCCTGGAAGAGGGGCCCACTTGCAAGTCTCAGGAGCCATACGCCAATACCAAAGACTTGTGGGTCAGTGGCAGAGACAAACTGTGGCAGGACTGAACTGAAGGATTAGACTATTGCAGTAGCTTTAAAACTCTAGGATCATCAGGGAGATTTGATTGTTAGGGCCACCCCCCCTCCCCGACTGCCCAGAAACACGCCCCACATACAGGGCAGGCAACACCAACTACACACGCAAGCTTGGTACACCAATTGGGCCCCACAAGACTCACTCCCCCACTCACCAAAAAGGCTAAGCAGGGGAGATCTCGCTTGTGGAGAACAGGTGGCTCGTGGACGCCACCTGCTGGTTAGTTAGAGAAAGTGTACTCCACGAAGCTGTAGATCTGATAAATTAGAGATAAGGACTTCAACTGGTCTACAAACCCTAAAAGAACCCTATCAAGTTCAGCAAATGCCACGAGGCCAAAAACAACAGAAAATTATAAAGCATATGAAAAAACCAGACGATATGGATAACCCAAGCCCAAGCACCCAAATCAAAAGACCAGAAGAGACACAGCACCTAGAGCAGCTACTCAAAGAACTGAAGATGAACAATGAGACCATAGTACGGGATATGAAGGAAATCAAGAAGACCCTAGAAGAGCATAAAGAAGACATTGCAAGACTAAATATAAAAATGGATGATCTTATGGAAATTAAAGAAACTGTTGACCAAATTAAAAAGATTCTGGACACTCATAGTACAAGACTAGAGGAAGTTGCACAACGAATCAGTGACCTGGAAGATGACAGAATGGAAAATGAAAGCATAAAAGAAAGAATGGGGAAAAAAATTGAAAAACTCGAAATGGACCTCAGGGATATGATAGATAATATGAAACGTCCGAATATAAGACTCATTGGTGTCCCAGAAGGGGAAGAAAAGGGTAAAGGTCTAGGAAGAGTATTCAAAGAAATTGTTGGGGAAAACTTCCCAAATCTTCTAAACAACATAAATACACAAATCATAAATGCTCAGCGAACTCCAAATAGAATAAATCCAAAAAAACCCACTCCGAGACATATACTGATCACACTGTCAAACATAGAAGAGAAGGAGCAAGTTCTGAAAGCAGCAAGAGAAAAGCAATTCACCACATACAAAAGAAACAGCATAAGACTAAGTAGTGACTACTCAGCAGCCACCATGGAGGCAAGAAGGCAGTGGCACGATATATTTAAAATTCTGAGTGAGAGGAATTTCCAGCCAAGAATACTTTATCCAGCAAAGCTCTCCTTCAAATTTGAGGGAGAGCTTAAATTTTTCACAGACAAATGCTGAGAGAATTTGCTAACAAGAGACCTGCCCTACTGGAGATACTAAAGAGAGCCCTACAGACAGAGAAACAAAGACAGGACAGACAGACTTGGAGAAAGGTTCAGTACTAAAGAGATTCGGTATGGGTACAATAAAGGATATTAATAGAGAGAGGGAAAAATATGGCAAACATAATCCAAAGGATAAGATGGCCGATTCAAGAAATGCCTTCACGGTTTTAACGTTGAATGTAAATGGATTAAACTCCCCAATTAAAAGATATAGATTCGCAGAATGGATCAAAAAAAATGAACCATCAATATGTTGCATACAAGAGACTCATCTTAGACACAGGGACACAAAGAAACTGAAAGTGAAAGGATGGAAAAAAATATTTCATGCAAGCTACAGCCAAAAGAAAGCAGGTGTAGCAATATTAATCTCAGATAAAATAGACTTCAAATGCAGGGATGTTTTGAGAGACAAAGAAGGCCACTACATACTAATAAAAGGGGCAATTCAGCAAGAAGAAATAACAATCGTAAATGTCTATGCACCCAATCAAGGTGCCACAAAATACATGAGAGAAACACTGGCAAAACTAAAGGAAGCAATTGATGTTTCCACAATAATTGTGGGAGACTTCAACACATCACTCTCTCCTATAGATAGATCAACCAGACAGAAGACCAATAAGGAAATTGAAAACCTAAACAATCTGATAAATGAATTAGATTTAACAGACATATACAGGACATTACATCCCAAATCACCAGGATACACATACTTTCTAGTGCTCACGGAACTTTCTCCAGAATAGATCATATGCTGGGACATAAAACAAGCCTCAATAAATTTAAAAAGATTGAAATTATTCAAAGCACATTCTCTGACCACAATGGAATACAATTAGAAGTCAATAACCATCAGAGACTTAGAAAATTCACAAATACCTGGAGGTTAAACAACACACTCCTAAACAATCAGTGGGTTAAAGAAGAAATAGCAAGAGAAATTGCTAAATATATAGAGACGAATGAAAATGAGAACACAACATACCAAAACCTATGGGATGCAGCAAAAGCAGTGCTAAGGGGGAAATTTATAGCACTAAACGCATATATTAAAAAGGAAGAAAGAGCCAAAATCAAAGAACTAATGGATCAACTGAAGAAGCTAGAAAATGAACAGCAAACCAATCCTAAACCAAGTACAAGAAAAGAAATAACAAGGATTAAAGCAGAAATAAATGACATAGAGAACAAAAAAACAATAGAAAGGATAAATATCACCAAAAGTTGGTTCTTTGAGAAGATCAACAAGATTGACAAGCCCCTAGCTAGACTGACAAAATCAAAAAGAGAGAAAACCCATATAAACAAAATAATGAATGAAAAAGGTGACATAACTGCAGATCCTGAAGAAATTAAAAAAATTATAAGAGGATATTATGAACAACTGTATGGCAACAAACTGGATAATGTAGAAGAAATGGACAATTTCCTGGAAACATGTGAACAACCTAGACTGACCAGAGAAGAAATAGAAGACCTCAACCAACCCATCACAAGCAAAGAGATCCAATCAGTCATCAAAAATCTTCCCACAAATAAATGCCCAGGGCCAGATGGCTTCACAGGGGAATTCTACCAAACTTTCCAGAAAGAACTGACACCAATCTTACTCAAACTCTTTCAAAACATTGAAAAAAATGGAACACTACCTAACTCATTTATGAAGCTAACATCAATCTAATACCAAAACCAGGCAAAGATGCTACAAAAAAGGAAAACTACCGGCCAATCTCCCTAATGAATATAGATGCAAAAATCCTCAACAAAATACTTGCAAATCGAATCCAAAGACACATTAAAAAAATCATACACCATGACCAAGTGGGGTTCATTCCAGGCATGCAAGGATGGTTCAACATAAGAAAAACAATCAATGTATTACAACACATTAAAAACTCAAAAGGGAAAAATCAATTGATCATCTCAATAGATGCTGAAAAAGCATTTGACAAAATCCAACATCCCTTTTTGATAAAAACACTTCAAAAGGTAGGAATTGAAGGAAACTTCCTCAACATGATAAAGAGCATATATGAAAAACCCACAGCCAGCATAGTACTCAATGGTGAGAGACTGAAAGCCTTCCCTCTAAGATCAGGAACAAGACAAGGATGCCCGCTGTCACCACTGTTATTCAACATTGTGCTGGAAGTGCTAGCCAGGGCAATCCGGCAAGACAAAGAAATAAAAGGCATCCAAATTGGAAAAGAAGAAGTAAAACTGTCATTGTTTGCAGATGATATGATCTTATATCTAGAAAACCCTGAGAAATCAACGATACACCTACTAGAACTAATAAACAAATTTAGCAAAGTAGCGGGATACAAGGTTAATGCACATAAGTCAGTAATGTTTCTATATGCTAGAAATGAACAAACTGAAGAGACACTCAAGAAAAAGATACCATTTTCAATAGCAACTAAAAAAATCAAGTACCTAGGAATAAACTTAACCAAAGATGTAAAAGACCTATACAAAGAAAACTATATAACTCTACTAAAAGAAATAGAAGGGGACCTTAAAAGATGGAAAAATATTCCATGTTCATGGATAGGAAGGCTAAATGTCATTAAGATGTCAATTCTACCCAAACTCATCTACAGATTCAATGCAATCCCAATCAAAATTCCAACAACCTACTTTGCAGACTTGGAAAAGCTAGTTATCAAATTTATTTGGAAAGGGAAGATGCCTCGAATTGCTAAAGACACTCTAAAAAAGAAAAACGAAGTGGGAGGACTTACACTCCCTGACTTTGAAGCTTATTATAAAGCCACAGTTGCCAAAACAGCATGGTACTGGCACAAAGATAGACATATAGATCAATGGAATCGAATTGAGAATTCAGAGATAGACCCTCAGATCTATGGCCGACTGATCTTTGATAAGGCCCCCAAAGTCACCGAACTGAGCCATAATGGTCTTTTCAACAAATGGGGCTGGGAGAGTTGGATATCCATATCCAAAAGAATGAAAGAGGACCCCTACCTCACCCTCTACACAAAAATTAACTCAAAATGGACCAAAGATCTCAATATAAAAGAAAGTACCATAAAACTCCTAGAAGATAATGTAGGAAAACATCTTCAAGACCTTGTATTAGGAGGCCACTTCCTAGACTTTACACCCAAAGCACAAGCAACAAAAGAGAAAATAGATAAATGGGAACTCCTCAAGCTTAGAAGTTTCTGCACCTCAAAGGAATTTCTCAAAAAGGTAAAGAGGCAGCCAACTCAATGGGAAAAAATTTTTGGAAACCATGTATCTGACAAAAGACTGATATCTTGCATATACAAAGAAATCCTACAACTCAATGACAATAGTACAGACAGCCCAATTATAAAATGGGCAAAAGATATGAAAAGACAGTTCTCTGAAGAGGAAATACAAATGGCCAAGAAACACATGAAAAAATGTTCAGCTTCACTAGGTATTAGAGAGATGCAAATTAAGACCACAATGAGATACCATCTAACACCGGTTAGAATGGCTGCCATTAAACAAACAGGAAACTACAAATGCTGGAGGGGATGTGGAGAAATTGGAACTCTTATTCATTGTTGGTGAGACTGTATAATGGTTCAGCCACTCTGGAAGTCAGTCTGGCAGTTCCTTAGAAAACTAGATATAGAGCTACCATTCGATCCAGCGATTGCACTTCTCGGTATATACCCGGAAGATCGGAAAGCAGTGACACGAACAGATATCTGCACGCCAATGTTCATAGCAGCATTATTCACAATTGCCAAGAGATGGAAACAACCCAAATGTCCTTCAACAGATGAGTGGATAAATAAAATGTGGTATATACGCACAATGGAATACTACGCGGCAATAAGAAGGAACGATCTGGTGAAACATATGACAACATGGATGAACCTTGAAGACATAATGCTGAGCGAAATAAGCCAGGCACAAAAAGAGAAATATTATATGCTACCACTAATGTGAACTTTGAAAAATGTAAAACAAATGGTTTATAATGTAGAATGTAGGGGAACTAGCAGTAGAGAGCAATTAAGGAAGGGGGAACAATAATCCAAGAAGAACAGATAAGCTATTTAACGTTCTGGGGATGCCCAGAAATGACTTTGGTCTGTTAATTTCTGATGGATGTAGTAGGAACAAGTTCACTGAAATGTTGCTATATTATGTAACTTTCTTGGGGTAAAGTAGGAACATGTTGGAAGTTAAGCAGTTATCTTAGGTTAGTTGTCTTTTTCTTACTCCCTTGTTATGGTCTCTTTGAAATGTTCTTTTATTGTATATTTGTTTTCTTTTTAACTTTTTTTTTCATACAGTTGATTTAAAAAAGAATGGAAAGTTAAAAAAAAAAAAGAAAAGAAAAAAGACAAACAAGGAAAAAAAAAAAAAAAAGATGTAGTGCCCCCTTGAGGAGCCTGTGGAGAATGCAGGGGTATTCGCCTGCCCCACCTCCATGGTTGCTAACATGACCACAGACATAGGGGACTGGTGGTTTGATGGGTTGAGCCCTCTACCATAAGTTTTACCCTTGGGAAGACGGTTGCTGCAAAGGAGAGGCTAGGCCTCCCTGTATTTGTGCCTAAGAGTCTCCTCCTGAATGCCTCTTTGTTGCTCAGATGTGGCCCTCTCTCTCTGGCTAAGCCAACTTGAAAGGTGAAATCACTGCCCTCCCCCCTACGTGGGATCAGACACCCAGGGAAGTGAATCTCCCTGGCAACGTGGAATATGACTCCCGGGGAGGAATGTAGACCCGGCATCGTGGGATGGAGAACATCTTCTTGACCAAAAGGGGGATGTGAAAGGAAATGAAATAAGCTTCAGTGGCAGAGAGATTCCAAAACGAGCCGAGAGATCACTCTGGTGGGCACTCTTACGCACACTTTAGACAACCTTTTTTAGGTTCTAAAGAATTGGGGTAGCTGGTGGTGGATACCTGAAACTATTAAACTACAACCCAGAACCCATGAATCTCGAAGACAGTTGTATAAAAATGTAGCTTATGAGGGGTGACAGTGGGATTGGGAATGCCATAAGGACCAAACTCCACTTTGTCTAGTTTATGGATGGATGAGTAGAAAAGTAGGGGAAGCAAACAAACAGACAAAGGTACCCAGTGTTCTTTTTTACTTCAATTGCTCTTTTTCACTCTAATTATTATTCTTGTTATTTTTGTGTGTGTGCTAATGAAGGTGTCAGGGATTGATTTAGGTGATGAATGTACAACTATGTAATGGTACTGTAAACAATCGAAAGTACAATTTGTTTTGTATGACTGCGTGGTATGTGAATATATCTCAATAAAATGATGATTAAAAAAAAAAAAAAAAAAAAAGAAAGGCAATACTAAATTAAAGAAGTCCATTAGATCTTTAGCAAAAAAGCAAGAAAAACTTTGTCTAGCCTTAACAAAAGAAAAAGGAGGCAAATTAGTTTCAAAGTATATTTTCTCAATCTCCATGGTTCACTACCTTAATATCAACATTTAAGAAACAATGATTTGATTCTCCCTAAAAACCAGTGGGGAATGAAGTGGGCCCCCTCCCCTAAATCTGTAACAAGAGAGTCTCCTTCCCCCACAACCGGTAATGACTGCAAAGTAAACATTAAGCCCTGAGAAGGAGGGAGTGAAACTGTGCCGTTTTAGGGAGTGAGACTTGCAGATGTACGCATTAGCCAAGTGTAACCGTTTCAATAATTAACCATTGCACCGGCCTTGAGAAAACTTCTCAAGCTTGCTAAAGATCTTAAGCACCCATTAATTAACCGCCAACTCTGCTTTTGTCAAAGTAGCTTGCTTGCATTTTCAGGATGTAGTTTCTGCCTATATAAGTCTCAAGCACTCTCCGGTGGGAGCTGCTGCTTGCTAAACTCCCTGCGCGGAGTGACAGGCAGCAGTCACCGGCCGGTTAAATAAAGGCTCTTTAAATTCTGTTTGGCCGTCTCGTACTCTAACTCGCGGGCACCATAACAAAGGTATAGGGTCAGTGCCTTTCTCTCAGACTTTGGGGAGTTTCTTCAGATTGACTCTTACACAGCAGGATTGTTGCCAAAAAGAAAGCTGGGCAAAGTTACATTTAATGGGCGTTTCTTGGACATCCTGACGGGTCCACAAAGGGTTAGGAAGTCAGTGGGTTTACCCCTCCAAGGAAGCCGTTTCAGATTAACCCACCCTTTTTTTTTTTTTTAATTTGCCAAAATTATATATCTTTTCTGCTTCACACAGTCTCTACTTGTTGGAACTGTTTTAATTATCATTAAGCTGCAAGTTTTTAAGACCATGGACTGTCTTCCTTCCTTCCTTCTCCCTCCCTCTCTTCCTCCCTCCCTCCCTTCCTCCCTTCCTTCCTTCCCTCTCCCTCCCTCCTTTATTCTTTCTTCCTCTCCTTCCCTTTCCTTCCCTTTTTCCCTTTGAAAATTTATGCCTTACCATCTTCTAGTGTAGTCTCTTTCTCGATATTCAGTCAAACTGGGTTTTATGATCAACAAGGTCTAAATTGAAAAGGATTGCACAGCTTGGTAAATTTTTAAATTCAAACTTAGTTTGTAAGGTCTTTGGCTTTAACCATATCTTCCCATAACTAAACCATTGCATTTGGAGCTTTTCTGCTTTGGCCATCGAAGAAATTTGATGTTGGACTTGACTCATGTTTCAAGTGAAAAGCTGGCTATTTATCTATTCATGTAAAATGGGGGAGTTGATTTCTGTAAATTTGCAAAGGAAAGCCTTTTTGAACCAGAGTTCTGTTTCTGTTGTAGGTACACCCTGTTTGTAGAAAAACCTAATAAATCTGTGATTAACTGAAATTAAACCACCAAAAATAATTACTATTTGTTTTGGGAAATTTTTAACACTTAAATTCCATATTCAATAGAATGAATTTCAGCCTAACAATTCATCTTTTTGGATTTACCCAATCAAAAACCTAGAATGATAATAATAACTAACATTCCAAATCTGTTTACTATGTGTATGATGGTGTCCTAAGCACTTCTCATGCATTGATTAAGTTACATAGAAGGTATTTACTGTGATAGCCTCTCTTTTCTAGATGAAGAAAATAAGGACAGAGAAGTATTTGCAACCAGGCAGTCTGACTCTAGAACCAAACTCTTAACCCCCCATAGTATACTGCCTTATAAAAACTGAAGAATCATAAGTTCTGTATAGTAAGAGCTACACTTATATCCCACTTGCTTTGTAGCATTCAGTGTTCTTACTGTTTTGCATATATTAAGCAATGTAATCTTCACAGCATCTCTATGAAGTAGATAGGCTTACTCTCCTCAATTATGGATGAGGAAACAAAGACACAGGGTGGTATAATAGAAATAGAAATAGAAAAATAATGATGACACTGGGCATAACCAGGTAAGCAATCTGGGTCCCCTTTGTAGAAAGATAGGAAAATAAGCACAGACAGGAAAATAATAAGAGCTCTTTCCCAGTCGATAGCAATAACTATTTATTCATTCACTATGTCAGTTGGTAATTGATTGATTGGTTAATTGCTTCAGCCAACCAGAGCCCTTTATCTGACTTGAATCTGGGGGACATCTATGTGTCTAGAATGTAAATAAAAAATTTGCATACAATCACCTGGTTTACTACCACAATTGCTAATATCACTACTTTTTCAGTCAAGGACAACCATATTTCTCTTATTTTAAAGTTCTTGGTTCCACTGACCTGTCTATGTACCATATTCATTATTTCTTGTGGAATAACAAATTACCCTAAAACTTAGCAGCTTAAGACAAAATCATTTATTGTCTCACACAGCTTCTCACAGAGGGTCAGGAATCTGAGATTGGCATAGCAGGGAGGTCCTGGCTCAGGACGTCTCAGGAGGTTGCTGTCAAGCTGTTGGCCAGGACTGTAGTCGTTGAGGGTTTGACCAGGCCTGGAGGATCTCTTCAAGATGGCACCCTCCCATGGCTGTCATGGTTTCCTTGTTTACACGGGCCTTGTCACATAGCTACCTAAGTGTCCTCACAGCTTGACAGCTTGGCTTCCCCCAGATCTGATCCAAGAGATCCTTGGATCCTAGTGATCCAGTATTCACTAAGCAGGAAGCAGGAATCCTCAGAGCCTTCTATTGTCTTTGTCACCAAAGTCATTTTCTCACCCTCACTTTTACTTTATTTTCCTTCTGGTAGAAGTGAGTCACTAAGGCCAGCCCACACTCAGTGGGAGAGGAATTAGACTCCACCTTTTGTAGGGAGTGTCAGAATTTGTTGATGTATTTCAAATTACCACAGATATATGTTCACCTTGTTTAAGTTTTTTCCCCATTGGAACTGTCCATTCTATTTAGGCTTATTTCATATGCTAAAGACATACCCTGCTCCACATATTTCTTCACATGGTTTTCTTAATTTAGATTGCCCTGTATGTTCCTCTCTGCCTTTATGAGAGCCACATATCTTTTGGATTTTTGTTCATCCTGGACCATTTTCATAATACCTTCTCTGAGTACCACATGCCAGAGTGTGCCTGTCTGCATATGGTTCTTATTGTTTAAAATATTCAATTTTTTATTGTGAAATAAAAGTGGTGACAATTGTTTTATCATCGTTTTGGATAGTTACATGATTTGTAAGTAATTATTCAACATTTTTATGTTATTCAAAATGATTCGGCATTATTCAATGACTAGAGCAGAATTGAGTCAGAAGGACAGCCATTACAGTAATATCAAATGTTTACTGAAAGTTCATTATTTGTAAGTCATAGTGCTAGCCACAGGGGACATGGTGATGAACAAGATGGATTTGGTCTCTTTCCTTATGGAGTGTAAGACCTGTTGCAGAAGACCAACATGAAACAAGTAATCAATACATGATTCGGATAAGGGCTTTGAATAACAATAGAGGGTACTTTGGGAAAACAGGTACAGATAAAGCACCAAGGCAAGGAAGGAAGGAAACTAGAAAATTGGGCAAAAGGGGAAACTCAAAAGTACTTAGACTAGGGGTGCCTGTGCCTGGAGACAAGGAGCCTCAAGAATATTATCCAGTTTATCCTTCTATAATGTCATATTTGTCTAACTTGAGCACTCTTATTCCTCCCAACTGGCACTGCTAATTGGAGGACTTTAAGAAATGAATTCTGATGAATATGGTTCTAAAATCTTTATGAATACTTCATACATCAAGGTGACAAGTTGGTGTTCCTATTTGGTAGTGGTAGAGACCTTTGTTGCAATAAACACATTTATTTTAAAATACATTTACTTTAAAAAGTAAAACAACAAACAGTTTTTAATGAAAGACCTACTTTCTCAACTAGACTGCAATTGTTTTGAGGTAAAAAGTTATACACAGTATCTCTTCATAGCTCTAATGCACCTCACACAGTGCTCTTTGCATTGTAGGTACTTCTAACAATCTTCCCTAAACTTTTAAATTTCTCTCCCTGTTCAAACCAGTGAAAGAGCTAGCAACAATTCTCTCTGGATCAAGGTTGGAAAAAACATGTCTTTTATCCTAGAGCAAACTTTGCTCTACTAAACCTATGAAGGCACGACTAAGTCATAGCTGCCCCTAAAACTGTTGGACTAGAGACTCCCTTCTGTTTTGTCTACATCATCCACTTCCCTTTAAATCAGCCTAATGCATCCACTCATCCTCAGGCCCATTAAGTCAAATCCCTGTCACCCCAAAGCATTTGCAGTATCTTTTTATACTCTCACTGATCTCTTCCTGACTAACCCACAATTTGATCCATTTCTTAAACAGTCACCCACCTGTGGGATTATCTCCTGCTTGATAATGTTTGGGGGGACCAATAAACCACACTCTTGTATTTCTCTCTGAGTTTAGAAATAATTGAGATAAAAGTTCAAGATGCCAGACTAGATCCAAATATCAACTTAATCACCGATAATTTTTATTTAATTACTGAATTGAAGGATATGGTTCAAATCTGTAGCCAAATGTGCTTCTTAGTCTTTTCTCTGGTGAATGTACTTGGTTTTTCTTTTTCCAGTTCTGTAATTCCCCTCAAAGATTCCACTATAGATTTCCCTTTTTGTTATAGGATAATATGTGTAATATACTTCTCTATAGCTGTAGCTGGCTTGTCAGGTTCTAAAGCACATGATAGCATGACAGCTCTACTGTGAGCAAACAAGCTGGGCATTCAGGCTGCCTTGTATACCTGCTGCTGTGGTGTGAGAAATTAAGGAAAAGAGTGGAGAGGACCCCAAATTTCAAATCAGTGATACTACCTGCAATTTCAAGGTGAAGTATTTCTGTTTCCAAAGAGTTGTTGCAGCTTCAGGCTATTTTGAAATAATTTATCTCTGAAAGATATTGGGTATGTTTACCTAGGGGCAGTGTTTATACAAACTGTTAGAGTAAGCTGACTCAAAGATCAGAGAAAGAACACCTTTTGAAATACTAAGCAGTAAGAATAAATACACAAGTGGTCAAAGTAGACATCTACAGAAGTCATTCTACAATTTATTTAGATTTTATGTGTCTTATTACTGATATCAATGAGAAGATAATATATTATCAAGGTTTTAAAGAAGAATTTAGTCTTTGATGATAGATAAAAAGGGAATGGATGCTCACAAAGATTTGTATGTGAATGTCCACAGAAGCATTATCCCTAGATTGGAAACATCCCAGATGCCCATCATCTGGTGAAAGGGTAAACAAAATGTGGTATATTCATACAATGGGCTGTTATTTGGCAATATAAAGGAACAAACTATTTTTAAATACTACAATATGGATGGACCCCAATATTATGATAAGTGATAAGTGAAAGAAGCCAGATTCAAAAGGCTGCATATTGAACCATTCCATTTTTATGAAATGCCTAGAAAAGACACATTTATAGAGTCAGATAGTGGACTAGTGGCTGCCTGGCCTGGGAGAAGGAATGGAATTGATTGCACATGAACTCCAGAGAAATTTGGGGGTTGATGGAAATGTTCTGCATTTTGGCAATGTTTGCACAAGTCCATAAATTTTTAAAAAATAATTAAGTTGTACACTCACACTTGGTGAATTTCATGATATGTAAATTATACCTCAGTAAAGCTGTTGCAAAATAAGTGGACTCTGAACTGATGGATGCTATGTCTCTAGTGCTCAGAGGAGAGGGAACACCTGCTGATAGGAACCTTTCAGCCTATTTGACAGGTATCCTGATATGGTAAAGAAAAGTGCATCAAATAACTGTAGCAAGAGGATACTTGGTTATGATCATCCAGTTTTCTGCTTTTACTTTATACTCACTAAGGAGTCTCTAAAGAGGGTATTTTGCCTCGAATATAAATTTTTCCTCTTTGGGAAAGAATATGCTGACTCACTAAAATATGCATTCTATTGGATTTGATCCCTAATTTCTCCTTGTAAATTTATATATTGGTATTTTTATATACCTTGTATATGAGAGTGAATTGTTTTGTGAAACTGAATTAATCTGGCTGGCTGACAAATACAGAATTTCTACAGCAGATTCATGTTGAATGAATTAATGATATGGAAAGTTTAGAGATAACAGTTAGTATGAAGAGGGTACACTTTTGGGCTGTTGTGTTATTTGTTACATTAATGACTCTTGAGGCTTTGCCAAGAACAGTAGTTCTGGGAATGTGAAATGAGATGGTTTAAACAGAGGGTCATTAATGCTTGTAACTTTCCCTAACGTGTATGTGTGTGTTTAATGAGTCATAGGTGTGTTAGTTATGAGATACATAAAGCCCATGAAGAAATAATTCTTGGAATTACTCAGATACAAAGTGAAATACTCAATTTAAAATAAGATTACAAACTAAAATAAGATTACAAACTAAAATAAAATTACAAACTAAAATAATTCCCTATTGGCTGGATGATGATGATGATGATGATGATGATGATTTTGAGACCTTCAAAATGTTTCTAACTCTATACCAATAATATTTTTAAGGACATGTAGGTCCTACAGATAGAAGTATAATCTTAGCCTATCCTCCAGGAAGCAAAAATGTGGTATATCCACACAATGAAATATTATTCACCAATGAAAAGGAACAAAGTACTGATACATGCAACAACATGGATGAATCTCACAAAGATTATGCTCAGTGAAAGAAATCAGACACAAAGGGCCACATATGGTCTGATTCTATTGATAGGAAATGTCCAAAAAATGCAAAATATATAGAGATCAGTGGTTATACCTAGAGCTGGAGGTAGGAACAAGGGGTGATTGTAACTGAGTGTGAGGATTCTTTTTAGCATGAAGGAAATGTTCTGAAATTAGATTGTAGTGATGGTTGTACAACTCTGTAATTATACTAAAATTCACTGAGTTGTATACTTAAAATGGGTGAGTTTTATGGCATATAAATTATATATCAATAAATCTGTTAAAAATATATGGGAATCACTGCTAGGCAAATTTTTTGAACTTTTGTGATAATCTAATTTAATATCTTCATTTTAAAAACAAAGGAGGAGGCGGGGCAAGATGGCAGACTGGTGAGCTGTATCTCTTAGTTACTCCTCCAGGAAAGTAGGTAGAAAGCCAGGAACTGCGTGGACTGGACACCACAGAGCAATCTGACTTTGGGCATACTTCATAAAACACTCATGAAAACGTGGAACTGCTGAGATCAGTGAAATCTGTAAGTTTCTGCGGCCAGGGGATCCATGCCCCTCCCTGCCAGGCTCAGTCCCATGGGAGGAGGGGCTGTCAGCTCCGGGAAGGAGAAGGGAGAACTGCAGTGGCAGCCCTTATCGGAAACTCATTCTACTGATCCAAACTCCAACCATAGATAAACTGAGACCAGACACCAGAGAATCTGAGAGCAGACAGCCCAGCAGAGAGGAGACAGGCATAGAAAAAAAAAACAACACGAAAAACTCCAAAATAAAAGCGGAGGATTTTTGGAGTTCTGGTGAACATAGAAAGGGGAAGGGCAGAGCCCAGGCCCGAGCTCAGGCCCTGAGGCGCATATGCAAATCCTGAAGAAAAGCTGATCTCTCTGCCCTGTGGACCTTTCCTTAATGGCCCTGGTTGCTTTGTCTCTTAGCATTTCAATAACCCATTAGATCTCTGAGGAGGGACCTTTTTTTTTTTTTTAATCCTTTTTTCTTTTTCTAAAACAATTACTCTAAGAAGCCCAATACAGAAAGCTTCAAAGACTTGCAATTTGGGCAAGTCAACTCAAGAGCAGAACTAGGAGAGCTCTGAGACAAAACGCAATAATCCAGTGGCTGAGAAAATTCACTAAACACCACAACTTCCCAAGAAAACGGGGGTGTCCGCTCACAGCCATCATCCTGGTGGACAGGAAACACGCCTGCCCATCGCCAGCCCCATAGCCCAGAACTGCCCCAGACAACCCAGTGTGACGGAAGTGCTTCAAATAACAGGCACACACCACAAAACTGGGCGTGGACATTAGCCTTCCCTGCAACCTCAGCTGATTGTCCCAGAGTTGGGAAGGTAGAGCAGTGTGAATTAACAAAGCCCCATTCAGCCATTATTTCAGCAGACTGGGAGCCTCCCTACACAGCCCAGCAGCCCAGAACTGCCCTGGGGGGACGGCACTCACCTGTGACATAGCACAGTCATCACTCAACAGAGGACCCGGGGTGCATGGCCTGGAAGAGGGACCCACTTGCAAGTCTCAGGAGCCATACGCCAATACCAAGGACTTGTGGGTCAGTGGCAGAGACAAACTGTGGCAGGACTGAACTGAAGGATTAGACTATTGCAGCAGCTTTAAAACTCTAGGATCACCAGGGAGATTTGATTGTTAGAGCCACCCCCCCTCCCTGACTGCCCAGAAAAACGCCCCATATACAGAGCAGGCAACACCAACTACACATGCAAGCTTGGTACACCAATTGGACCCCACAAGACTCACTCCCCCACTCACCAAAAAGGCTAAGCAGGGGAGAACTGGCTTGTGGAGAACAGGTGGCTCGTGGACGCCACCTGCTGGTTAGTTAGAGAAAGTGTACTCCACGAAGCTGTAGATCTGAGAAATTAGAGATAAGGACTTCAATTGGTCTACAAATCCTAAAAGAACCCTATCAAGTTCAGCAAATGCCACGAGGCCAAAAACAACAGAAAATTATAAAGCATATGAAAAAACCAAACGATATGGATAACCCAAGCCCAAGCACCCAAATCAAAATACCAGAAGAGACACAGCACCTAGAGCACCTACTCAAAGAACTAAAGATGAACAATGAGACCATAGTACGGGAGACAAAGGAAATCAAGAAGACCCTAGAAGAGCATAAAGAAGACATTGCAAGACTAAATAAAAAAATGGATGATCTTATGGAAATTAAAGAAACTGTTGACCAAATTAAAAAGATTCTGGACACTCATAGTACAAGACTAGAGGAAGTTGAACAACGAATCAGTGACCTCGAAGATGACCGAAGGGAAAATGAAAGCATAAAAGAAAGAATGGGGAAAAAAATTGAAAAAATCGAAATGGACCTCAGGGATATGACAGATAATATGAAACATCCAAATATAAGACTCATTGGTGTCCCAGAAGGGGAAGAAAAGGGTAAAGGTCTAGGAAGAGTATTCAAAGAAATTGTTGGGGAAAACTTCTCAAATCTTCTAAACAACATAAATACACAAATCATAAATGCTCAGCGAACCCCAAATACAATAAATCCAAGTAAACCCACTCCGAGACATATACTGATCACACTGTCAAACACAGAAGAGAAGGAGCAAGTTCTGAAAGCAGCAAGAGAAAAGCAATTCACCACATACAAAGGAAACAGCATAAGACTAAGTAGTGACTACTCAGCAGCCACCATGGAGGCGAGAAGGCAGTGGCACGATATATTTAAAATTCTGAGTGAGAAAAATTTCCAGCCAAGAATACTTTATCCAGCAAAGCTCTCCTTCAAATTTGAGGGAGAGCTTAAATTTTTCACAGACAAACAAATGCTGAGAGAATTTGCTAACAAGAGACCTGCTCTACTGGAGATACTCAAGGGAGCCCTACAGACAGAGAAACAAAGAAAGGACAGAGAGACTTGGAGAAAGGTTCAGTACTAAAGAGATTCGGTATGGGTACAATAAAGGATATTAATAGACAGAGGGGAAAAATATGACAAACATAAACCAAAGGATAAGATGGCTGATTCAAGAAATGCCTTCACGGTTATAACGTTGAATGTAAATGGATTAAACTCCCCAATTAAAAGATATAGATTCGCAGAATGGATCAAAAAAAATGAACCATCAATATGTTGCTTACAAGAGACTCATCTTACACACAGAGACACAAAGAAACTGAAAGTGAAAGGATGGAAAAAAATATTTCATGCAAGCTACAGCCAAAAGAAAGCAGGTGTAGCAATATTAATCTCAGATCAAATAGACTTCAAATGCAGGGATGTTTTGAGAGACAAAGAAGGCCACTACATACTAATAAAAGGGGCAATTCAGCAAGAAGAAATAACAATCGTAAATGTCTATGCACCCAATCAAGGTGCCACAAAATACATGAGAGAAACACTGGCAAAACTAAAGGAAGCAATTGATGTTTCCACAATAATTGTGGGAGACTTCAACACATCACTCTCTCCTATAGATAGATCAACGAGACAGAAGACCAATAAGGAAATTGAAAACCTAAACAATCTGATAAATGAATTAGATTTAACAGACATATACAGGACATTACATCCCAAATCACCAGGATACACATACTTTTCTAGTGCTCACGGAACTTTCTCCAGAATAGATCATATGCTGGGACATAAAACAAGCCTCAATAAATTTAAAAAGATTGAAATTATTCAAAGCACATTCTCTGACCACAATGGAATACAATTAGAAGTCAATAACCATCAGAGACTTAGAAAATTCACAAATACCTGGAGGTTAAACAACACACTGCTAAACAATCAGTGGGTTAAAGAAGAAATAGCAAGAGAAATTGCTAAATATATAGAGATGAATGAAAATGAGAACACAACATACCAAAACCTATGGGATGCAGCAAAAGCAGTGCAAAGGGGGAAATTTACAGCACTAAATGCATATATTAAAAAGGAAGAAAGAGCCAAAATCAAAGAACTAATGGATCAGCTGAAAAAGCTAGAAAATGAACAGCAAACCAATCCTAAACCAAGTAGAAGAAAAGAAATAGCAAGGATTAAAGCAGAAATAAATGACATAGAGAACAAAAAAACAATAGAGAGGATAATTATCACCAAAAGTTGGTTCTTTGAGAAGATCAACAAGATTGACAAGCCCCTAGCTAGACTGACAAAATCAAAAAGAGAGAAGACCCACATAAACAAAATAATGAATGAAAAACGTGACATAACGGCAGATCCTGAAGAAATTAAAAAAATTATAAGAGGATATTATGAACAACTGTATGGCAACAAACTGGATAATGTAGAGGAAATGGACAATTTCCTGGAAACATATGAACAACCTAGACTGACCAGAGAAGAAATAGAAGACCTCAACCAACCCATCAGAAGCAAAGAGATCCAATCAGTCATCAAAAATCTTCCCACAAATAAATGCCCAGGGCCAGATGGCTTCACAGGGGAATTCTACCAAACTTTCCAGAAAGAACTGACACCAATCTTACTCAAACTCTTTCAAAACATTGAAGAAAATGGAACACTACCTAACTCATTTTATGAAGCTAACATCAATCTAATACCAAAACCAGGCAAAGATGCTACAAAAAAGGAAAACTACCGGCCAATCTCCCTAATGAATATAGATGCAAAAATCCTCAACAAAATACTTGCAAATCGAATCCAAAGACACATTAAAAAAATCTTACACCATAACCAAGTGGGGTTTATTCCAGGCATGCAAGGATGGTTCAACATAAGAAAATCAATCAATGTATTACAACACATTAACAAGTCAAAAGGGAAAAATCAAGTGATCATCTCATTAGATGCTGAAAAAGCATTTGACAAAATCCAGCATCCATTTTTGATAAAAACACTTCAAAAGGTAGGAATTGAAGGAAACTTCCTAAACATGATAAAGAGCATATATGAAAAACCCACAGCCAGCATAGTACTCAATGGTGAGAGACTGAAAGCCTTCCCTCTAAGATCAGGAACAAGACAAGGATGCCTGCTGTCACCACTGTTATTCAACATTATACTGGAAGTGCTAGACAGGGCAATCCGGCAAGACAAAGAAATAAAAGGCATCCAAATTGGAAAAGAAGAAGTAAAACTGTCATTGTTTGCAGATGATATGATCTTATATCTAGAAAACCCTGAGAAATCGACGATACAGCTACTAGAGCTAATAAACAAATTTAGCAAAGTAGCAGGATACAAGGTTAATGCACATAAGTCAGTAATGTTTCTATATGCTAGAAATGAACAAACTGAAGAGACACTCAAGAAAAAGATACCATTTCCAATAGCAACTAAAAAATTCAAGTACCTAGGAATAAACTTAACCAAAGATGTAAAAGACCTATACAAAGAAAACGACATAACTCTACTAAAAGAAATAGAAGGGGACCTTAAAAGATGGAAAAATATTCCATGTTCATGGATAGGAAGACTAAATGTCATTAAGATGTCAATTCTACCCAAACTCATCTACAGATTCAATGCAATCCCAATCAAAATTCGAACAACCTACTTTGCAGACTTGGAAAAGCTAGTTATCAAATTTATTTAGAAAGGGAAGATGCCTCGAATTGCTAAAGACACTCTAAAAAAGAAAAACGAAGTGGGAGGACTTACACTCCCTGACTTGGAAGCTTATTATAAAGCCACAGTTGCCAAAACAGCATGTTACTGGCACAAAGATAGACATATAGATCAATGGAATCGAATTGAGAATTCAGAGATAGACCCTCAGATCTATGGCCAACTGATCTTTGATAAGGCCCCCAAAGTCACTGAACTGAGTCATAATGGTCTTTTCAACAAATGGGGCTGGGAGAGTTGGATATCCATATCCAAAAGAATGAAAGAGGACCCCTACCTCACCCCCTACACAAAAATTAACTCAAAAGGACCAAAGATCTCAATATAAAAGAAAGTACCATAAAACCCCTAGAAGTTAATGTAGGAAAACATCTTCAAGACCTTGTATTAGGCGGCCACTTCCTAGACTTTACACCCAAAGCACAAGCAACAAAAGAGAAAATAGATAAATGGGAACTCCTCAAGCTTAGAAGTTTCTGCACCTCAAAGGAATTTCTCAAAAAGGTAAAGAGGCAGCCAACTCAATGGGAAAAACTTTTTGGAAACCATGTATCTGACAAAAGACTGATATCTTGCATATATAAAGAAATCCTACAACTCAATGACAATAGTACAGTCGGCCCACTTATAAAATGGGCAAAAGATATGAAAAGACAGTTCTCTGAAGAGGAAATACAAATGGCCAAGAAACACATGAAAAAATGTTCAGCTTCACTAGCTATTAGAGAGATGCAAATTAAGACCACAATGAGATACCATCTAACACCGATTAGAATGGCTGCCATTAAACAAACAGGAAACGACAAATGCTGGAGGGGATTTGGAGAAATTGGAACTCTTATTCATTGTTGGTGGGACTGTATAATGGTTCAGCCACTCTGGAAGTCAGTCTGGCAGTTCTTTAGAAAACTAGATATAGAGCTACCATTCGATCCAGCGATTGCACTTCTCGGTATATACCCGGAAGATCGGAAAGCAGTGACACGAACAGATATCTGCACGCCAATGTTCATAGCAGCATTATTCACAATTGCCAAGAGATGGAAACAACCCAAATGTCCTTCAACAGATGAGTGGATAAATAAAATGTGGTATATACACACGATGGAATACTACGCGGCAGTAAGAAGGAATGATCTCGTGAAACATATGACAACATGGATGAACCTTGAAGACATAATGCTGAGCGAAATAAGCCACCACTAATGTGAACTTTGAAAAATGTAAAACAAATGGTTTATAATGTAGAATATAGGGGAACTAGCAATAGATAGCAATTAAGGAAAGGGGAACAATAATCCACGAAGAACAGGTAAGCTATTTTACGTTCTGGGGATGCCCAGGAATGACTATGGTCTGTTAATTTCTGATGAATATAGTAGGAGCAAGTTCACAGAAATGTTGCTGTATTAGGTAACTTTCTTGGGGTAAAGTAGGAACATGTTGGAAGTTAAGCAGTTATCTTAGGTTAGTTGTCTTTTTCTTACTCCCTTGTTATGGTCTCTTTGAAATGTTCTTTTATTGTATGTTTGTTTTCTTTTTAACTTTTTTTTCATACAGTTGATTTAAAAAAGAAGGGAAAGTTAAAAAAAAAAAAAAAAGAAAAGAAAAACAAGGAAAAAAAAAGATGTAGTGCCCCCTTGAGGAGCCTGTGGAGAATGCAGGGGTATTCGCCTACCCCACCTCCATGGTTGCTAACATGACCACAGACATAGGGGACTGGTGGTTTGATGGGTTGAGCGCTCTACCACAGGTTTTACCCTTGGGAAGACGGTTGCTGCAAAGGAGAGGCTAGGCCTCCCTATGGTTGTGCCTAAGAGCCTCCTCCCGAATACCTCTTTGTTGCTCAGATGTGGCCCTGTCTCTCTAGCTAAGCCAACTTGAAAGGTGAAATCACTGCCCTCCCCCGTGGGATCAGACACCCAGGGGAGTGAATCTCCCTGGCAACGTGGAATATGACTCCCGGGGAGGAATGTAGACCTGGCATCGTGGGACGGAGAACATCTTCTTGACCAAAAGGGGGATGTGAAAGGAAATGAAATAAGCTTCAGTGGCAGAGAGATTCCAAAAGGAGCCGAGAGGTCACTCTGGTGGGCACTCTTATGCACACTTTAGACAACCCTTTTTAGGTTCTAAAGAATTGGGGTAGCTGGTGGTGGATACCTGAAACTATCAAACTACAACCCAGAACCCATGAATCTCGAAGACAGTTGTATAAAAATGTAGCTTATGAGGGGTGACAATGGGATTGGGAAAGCCATAAGGACCACACTCCACTTTGTCTAGTTTATGGATGGATGAGTAGTAAAATAGGGGAAGGAAACAAACAGACAATGGTACCCAGCATTCTTTTTTACTTCAATTGCTCTTTTTCACTCTAATTATTATTCTTGTTATTTTTGTGTTGTGCTAATGAAGGTGTCAGGGATTGATTTAGGTGATGAATGTACAACTATGTAATGGTACTGTAAACAATCGAAAGTACGATTTGTTTTGTATGACTGCGTGGTATGTGAATATATCTCAATAAAATGAAGATTAAAAAAAAAAGTAAAAAAAAAAAAAAATGTAGCTTATGAGGGGTGACAATGGGATTGGGAAAGCCATAAGGACCACACTCCACTTTGTCTAGTTTATGGATGGATGAGTAGAAAAATAGGGGAAGGAAACAAACAGACAAAGGTACCCAGTGTTCTTTTTTACTTCACATGCTCTTTTTCACTCTAATTATTATTTTTGTTATTTTTGTGTGTGTGCTAATGAAGGTGTCAGGGATTGATTTGGGTGATGAATGTACCACTATGTAATGGTAGTGTAAACAATCGAAAGTATGATTTGTTTTGTATGACTGCGTGGTATATGAATATATCTCAATAAAATGAAGATTTAAAAAAATAAATAAATAAACAAGCAAACAACAACAACAAAAAAAAAAAAAAACAAAGGAAAAGAATAAGAAAATGGGTAGGAATATATGAATAAGCATGTTTACTTTTTTTAAAAAGTAATTCCATTGAGATATATTCCCATACCATAAATCCTTCCAAAGTATACAATCAGTGGTTCACGGTATCATCACATATTTGTGTATTCATCACCTTGATCATTTTTAGTATATTTACATTACTCCAGAAAAAGAAGTTAAGAAGACCCCAAACATCCCGTACCCCTTACCCCTCCCTTTTATTCATCACGTATTGCACGCTACCCAATTTTAGGACTTACAATAGAGGTAGGTTAACTAAGATAGTGTAGTATTGTCAGAGAAAGATCTATAGATCAGTGGAACAGAACAAAACATCCAGAAGTAGATCCATATAAACACAGGGCCACTGATATTTTTTTGTTACATAGTTGTACAATCATTATCAAAGATCTAGGCTACTGGATTACAGTTCAACAACTTCAGGTTATTTCCTTCTGGCTATTGTAAAACACTAGATACTAAAAAAAAAAAAAAAAAAAAACCAAAAAAAAAAACTATATAATGAATCAGTATTGGTGGTCTTTTGTTAAATCCAGATTTCTCTGTTACACCTCCTCCCTTTTATTTGATCTTTCTCTCAATCTTCAGGGATATCTGGGCAATGACCATTTTAAACTTATTTGGGGCAGCAAAATGAAACTGGTTGATGTTCTTGGAGAGACTAGTACCTCTGGGTTTCAGAGCTTTTCTGGAATAAGATGAATCTGGAGGCCTTAAGTTTCTGAAAAAAATAATCATACTAAGAAAATCTTTTATAGAGACATAGATAGAGCCCAGTGCACTCTCTAGGGTTTTCAGGAACACCGTTTGTTAGGGCTTGGCATACTGTGGTAGTTTCTAAATCCGGCTAAAGCTTGCATAAGAGTATCCTCCAGAATGACCTCTTGACCCCATTTGAAATCTCTTAGCAACTGAAACTTTATTTTGTTCCATTTCTTTTCCCCCTTTTGGTCCAGAAGGCATTCTTAATCCCATGACACCAGGGCCAGGCTCATCCTGGGAGTCATGTCCTACATTGCCAGGGAGACTTACACTCCTGGGAGTCGTGTCCCATGTAGCTGGGTGGTGAGTTAACTTGCAGAGTTGGCTTAGCGAGAAAGGCCACATCTGAGCAATCAAAGAGGCTCTCTGGGGGTGACTGTTAGGCTTAACTACATGTAAGCCTAGCTTCGCCATTGCAGAAATAAGTTTTGTTAAGGCTAGCCTCAAGATCGAGGGCTTGGCTTAAGCATTTGGGAGTCCCTAGTGCCTAAGTGAATATCAGGAATTCCCCGGATGGGAAAGTCTAATATTACCACATTTTCCCCCAGTCCCTCAAGTAAACTTTGCAGATATTTTTTTTATTTTCTGCCCCAAATACTCTGGAGTGTATTCAGGTATTACATTAACCTGTACAGATTAATAGGATCTCATTCCCTATTCTAGGTTCCATGTATTTGGGTTGCTTAAATAAACTCAGCAGACAGATTAAATTAGAAAGTGTGCAATAGAAAATTTAAATTTTGGACCAAATAAACATCTCTTCCTTTGGTCTCACACAGAAGTTGAAGTTTTAAAATACAGACAATATCATCCTTTACCCTGTATTCTGATTTACATTAGTCCTAACCAGGTGGGTTTCATTGATATCTCTAATTGGAGTCTTATCTCTTATTCAGCTTTTTAACAATTGCTGTATGGAGTAATGCTGACATTCAGAGCTACAGAATTCTGAGTCTCAGGTTTCAAACAGATACCCAATGTTCCAGGGAATTACCAGGTTATACCCAGAGTTCAGTATCCCAGAATTTAGAAATAACAGTTAAAACTCAGGAATAGATGTGACTGCTATAAGAGCTTACAATCTAGGAACCTTTACAATGAGACTTATTTGATCATTCTGTACTTAATCATCAATTGCCCATTCTCTGCCTACTTTCTATCCCCTGATAACATGTGCACTCGAATTGACTTCCTAGAGTTTGCTCATTGTAGTTTTTATTAGTGAGACCATACATTATTTGCTGTTTTGATTCTGGCTTATTTCATTCAACATAATGTCTTCAAGGTTCATTCATCTATCTGCATGCCACACAACTTCATTCCTTCCTCCTGCTGCTCAGTATTGCATTGTATGTATACACCATGATTCGTCCTTCCCGTTCATCAGTCGATGTACCCTTGGCCACCTCCGTCCATTAGAAATCATGAATACTACCTCCATAAACACTAGTGTGCATATGCCTATTTGGGACCTCCTTTCAGTTATTCCAAGCCTTTGTCTAAACATGTGGCAACCCTATGCTAGCCTCATGTGGATCCCCCACATTGCCCTCTAGAGGGGCTGCACCATTTCACTTTTCCACCCACAGTTATCAGGTATATCTCTCTTCACCTCATTTCCAGCACTTGTATCCTTCTTTTAATTTTTTAAACAGTTTTATTCACACACCATACAATCCATCCTAAGTTCACAATCAGTTGTTCCCAGTATAATCACATAGTTATGCATTCACCACCACAATCTATATGAGAATATTTCCATTTCTTCCATGAAGAAAGAAGAAGAAAAGAGGAAAAAGAGAAACAACAATAAGAATCCCATGCCCCTTATATCCCCTCTTATTGACACTTAGTTTTAGTAAATTGCCTTTGACACAATTAATGAAAGAACACTGCAATGTTACTGTTAACTGTATACCCTAGTTTGCACTACATAAATTTTTTCCATCTACCATCCCATTTTAACACCTTGCAATGGTGACATTCAATTGTTCTCCCTCAAGTAAAAGCTTTCTTACATTTGTACATTTAATCACCATTCTTGTCCACTCTAGGTTTCACTATGTTATACAGTCCCAGTTTTTATTCTCTATCTTTCCTTTTGCTGTCATACATGCTCCTCTTTCAACCATACTCACATTCAGCTTTGTTCATTATACTTACAATATTGTGCAACAATCACATAAT
Source organism: Choloepus didactylus (assembly GCF_015220235.1). Lineage (NCBI taxonomy): Eukaryota > Metazoa > Chordata > Mammalia > Pilosa > Megalonychidae > Choloepus > Choloepus didactylus. The sequence goes on along the minus strand of NC_051312.1, from coordinate 141,437,883 downwards.
ATTGTGCTGTCCATTTCTGGATCTTTACAACCAATCCTGCCTGTTGGACATTCTGTACTCCTTCAGCATTAAATGCCCAATCTCTACCCTCTTTTTATCTCCTGATAACCTGTGTTCTCAACTTTAACTCTCAGAGTTTACTCACTATAGTTAGGTCATGTTAGTAAAACCAAACACTGTTTGTCTTTTGTTTCTGGATTATTTTGTCAACATGATGTCTTCAAAGTTCATCCATGTTATTACAGGCTTCATGATTTTATTGTGTCTTACAGCTGTGTGATAGACCATCGTGTATTTATCCATTGTCCATTGATGGACATTTCAGCTGTTTCCTTCTCTTGACAATCATGAATAATACCGATATAAACATCTGTGTGCAAATGTTCATTCGTGTACCCGCTTTCAGTTCCTCTCGTGTATACCCCTAGTAAGTAGCCTGTTTATTTTTTCACTCAGGAAAGTAATTATTCTATTTTGTTGGAACCAAAAAATTTTTAAATTTTAAGTGCAGAGAGACTGAATTTCAAATCCAAGCTTATGACTGACTTTTGGTGTGAACTTTGGCAATTATTTGAACTTTTTGAGCTGTTTTTTATCTGTCTTTAAAAATGTAAAGTTAGAGACCTAGAACACTTTAGTATTTTTTTAAACTAGGTTCTCAGTAAGTAGTAATTACTATTTCAAAACCATGGAGATGAGAATCTCTTCTGTACTCTTTCTATAGCATGGTATAAATGAGGACAATTATTATTAGAATATTGTAAAATTACTTGAACCTTATTACAGTTGTCATTTTTGTGACTTGTGTATTCCCTCAAAGAGGCTTTAGCCATGATGTTTTTTAAATAAAGTAGTGTGCCTGTTTTCTTGGACAGTCAGTAAACATAATGTTCTCATAGGTCTATTAATTCTACCCTTGAACTCTCTGATCCATGCTCTACACAGCAGCCCAACTGAATTCTTAAAATACAAATTGAACAAATTTACAATAATTAAAGTAAATTAAAATAAACATTAGTAACAGTCTTAAGGGAAAATAGAAAATTTTTTTTCAGGAAATGAGTAAAGTATAAATTTAGGCATTTGTGGAAGTGATGAGAGATTCTAAAGCTAATTTTGAAAAATAAAAAAACAGTTGCACATGTTTTCTGTTTTAGTTTTGTCTTGTTTTAACACCAGATGGGGTTGTTGCCTCTTTTCATGTAGTGGTTGCTTTCCTAATCCTACTCTTTTCCTCAAGCCCAGATCCTCCAAGGATCACTGCGTCCTGTCAAATACCTGAACCCAGTGGATGGATCTCTTGTAGGAGAAAAACATGCCCAAGAGTTATTGTTAATCAAAGAGGTTTAAAATACTGACCGAATAACTAATGCAGCGACATAATTGCATTTTAGTCTGAGAAGTAAGGAGGCAGAAGCAAAGGGGAGAAAGAAGGAAGGAGGGAAGTAAGGAGAGTCTCCATTCTAATTGCCCCCCCATGTTTTACAGACTTTCTAGTCAGAGCCCACTGGGGAGAGGCCCCAAAGGAACTCCAGAGACATTTGTTCTCTCTTGAGGAGACAATCGCTGCTCTTCACTCGGGGGCCGCAGACACTGTTGGTCTAGATTTTCAACTAGAGGAGGGTGGGAAGAATGTGAGAACTGGCCCTATTTGCATTTGGGCTGATACTAAAGTTGACTCCATGAGTCTTAAGATATTCCCTGATGAGTGAAACTCAACCTTAAAAACCTCAGTGATGATTGCAGGTGTTCAGGCAGATCGCAGACATACTGGGAGAGTAAATTTTGTACTGAAAAGTGATGGTTTTCTTTAATATTGGTAACTGACTTATTTTTACTACATTATTAACTTTTTCATTTTGCTTTAATATATGTCCATTAGAGAATTCTCAGTTTTTAGATGTTCAGCTGATGATGGAAAAAGCAGGATTGTGGACCACTCAAAACAATAGATATTTCCAGACACCATGGAAATCTTCCAAGCTAACCTAAGAGAAATAATGTGGAATAAAGACTCATTAAAAGGAGAATATTAATACCTTGAATGAATTTTTTACCAAGGGTGGGTAGGAACAGGCATTGCTCTGGTATTATACATGTTAATTATTATTAGTATAATTAATTATAATAATTAATTATTATACCATGGAAGCATTAATCATTATAAGAACCATGACAGAGATTATTATCAGTACTTATACAGATACAGAGGAGATTTAGAAATTTATCAGAGTTATCTGAAATCAGAGTGGGGAGCAGGTGTGGCATTTACCCTCAGATACATCCAACAGTGAAATTTACTTTTTACCCTCTGTTCTATACTGCCTCCACTGTTATATTTCATTTAAGAGGAAATAGAAAATAATTAAATGACTTTACTAATGCCACACACTGCTAAGTGACAGAATTAGACTGACTCCTATTTAGGATTTCTATACACTGTATAGGCCGTTTCAGTTTCCAGTGGGTCCTAGGAAGGTATTAGTTTTTCAGGAAAAACTCATCTCAATGAAACCATTCTTTGATCTTCCAAGACTAACTAGACATGAAGAGGAGGCATCACACTTCATCACCGAGTTCATCCTGTTGGGAATTCCTAACACTGGAGAACGTGCTCTTTGTCCTGTTTCTGGCCTTCTACGTCATCACCTTGCTGGGGAACCTGCTCATCTTCTCACCATTCTGGCTTCCTCTAACCTCCACACCCCCATGTATTTGACATATGTTTGACATATTTTTGATGTATTTCCCTTCCGTGAGTTCCCCCAAAATGATGCGTTACCTCATGGGACAAAGCCGCATCATCTCTTACCGGGGCTGCGCATCCCAGGTCTTCTTCTAGCACACCTGGGTGGCACCGACTGCTTCCTGTACACCACGATGGCCTACGACCGCTTTGTGGCCATCTGTCACCCCACTGTGATATACGGTCATCATGACTCATTGGGTTTGTGCTGTCCTGAAACTGAGCACCTGTCTGAGGAGCTGTCTGCTTGCATCTGTCCTCACAGACCTCATCTTTCAGTTGCCCTATTGTGGCCCCAATGAAGTGGGCAATTTCATCTGTGGTACCTATTACCAAGGTAGGACTTGTTATCTGATGTGCATGGCAATCAATACCATTACAACAAAAATTTTTTAAATTCGATTTTATTGAGATATGTTCACATACCATGCAATCATTCAAAGTGTACAGCTGTTCACAGTTCCATCATATAGTTGTGCATTCATCACCCCAATCTATTTTCTGAACATTTTCCCTGTACCAGAAAAAGTGAAAATAAGAATAAAAAATAAAAGTAAAAAAGGACACTCAAATCAACTCCTCTCTCCCACCCTACTTTTCATTTAGTTCTTTGTCCCCATTTTTCTATTCATCAACACATACACTGGATAAAGAAAGTATTATCCACAAGGCTTTCGCAATCACACTGTCACCCCTTGTAAGCTACATTGCTATACAATCATCTTCAAGAGTCAAGGCTACTGGGTTGGAGTTTGATAGTTTCAGGTATTTACTTCTAGCTATTCCAATGCATTGAAACCTAAAAAGGGTTATCTATATAGTGCATAAGAACACCCACCAGAGTGACCTCTTGACTCCATTTGGAATCTTTCAGCCACTGAAACTTTATTTTGTTTCATTTCACATCCCCCTTTTGGTCAAGAAGATGTTCTCAATCCCACAATGTTGGGTCCAGATTCATCCCTGGGAGTCATATCCCATGTTGCCAGGGAGATTTACACACCTGGGAGTCAGATCCCACATAGGGTGAGATCACCTGCCGTGTTGGCTTAGCTAGAGAGAGAGGGCCACATCTGAGCAACAAAGAGGCACTCAGGGGGAGACTCTTAGGCACAATTATAAGCAGGTTTAGCCTCTCCTTTGCAGCAATGAGCTTCAAAAGGGCAAGTCCCATGATAGAGGGCTCAGCACATCAAACCGCTAGACCTCAATGTTTGAGAACATCAGCAACAATCCAGGTGAGGAAGCCCAACACCTCTGCATTTTTCCCCAACTCCTCAGGGGGCCCCTGCATATATATTTTTATTTTCTGTCCAAATTACTTTGGGATGTGTTACAGCAAGATTCTGAGGGAAGAAAAGTCTTTATTGCCCATTGTTCTGTCATTTACTTTAGCTTCTTAAATTTTGACAATATGTACTTTGGGGCATAGAAATTATGAACCTTTATAATTTCATTGAAGAGGAAAAAAGCCTTTATATATTCCTATTGTATTTCTAGATGTCCCTTCTTTTATGTCTTAACTAACTCCTTTTTTCTCCAAACCCATTCTCTCTATGACTCCTTTTTCCTGTTATTTAAAGACCTGTCTTTCTTACCTTTATCACCTATAGTGTATTATTTTCAGGTGTTTTCTCTTTATTTGTCTTATATGCCTAAAGAACTACCTTTCTCTTTCTTCTATGGCTATCCAGCTATGTTGCTTTCTTCAAAGGACTGCAGAAAGGAACACTGCTGAAGAAGTGTGTGCAGAGAAGGAGGATGGCATAGGCTTGGGGGGGTGGGAATTGAGTCTAGACAATGCTGGAGAGAGATGGACTTACTTTTCCTTACTCTTCCTTTCTCCTCAACCTTCATATTTGATCAGGAGTCAGTTTGTGCTTAGGTCATTATTCTCTTTCTCCCCTCTGTCCCCATCTCCTTTCTCTACTCTGTAGTTTTGTTTTCAATCATTCCCATATGCATTCCTTTTATTGGAAAATTTCCCCGTATTTTGAGATATCTTTTGGAAATTTATTTTTAGATTATTGGTTTCTGATGTGATCATAAGTTTTGAATAACCATTTTATAGGAGAGATTATATGATCATTGCTAGTATGTCACCAGATAAGCTCAACTTTAATATAACATCAAAATAGAAACATGTTATTGGAAATATACTTCCTCTTCATGGAGTCCCAATTTTTGACTTATACTATCTTGGTTTTGATGGGGAAGATGCTAATTTTTCATACCAGAGTGCAGAAAGCTTGTTATTGCTAATATTTGGAGGGTAGCCTTTCTGAGCTCAGCAGCAGACCTCTTGTATATGCATTCTATGTACACTATTCGCATAAAGAAAGTGAAAAAAAAATCATTAATTTTTTGGTTAATAACATTTTTGTTATTCATGTTTAGGTTGCATTTCAACATATAGATGAGTTAAGTGCAATAAATGAAATTAAGCAAACTGTACATGGTCTGTCATTTTGGTTAAAATGACATTGGAGGAGCTATATGATGTAAGCTAGATTAGCTACTCTCACAATCTGTGAGTATCAATTTGTGAGCTAAAAAGAGTCCAAGCCATTTGTCACTCTTTTGCAGAAGTATAAAAATTTTCTGTTATTTTATGATCATTAGCCAAAGAGTTGCTGACTTTATTTTATTTTATTTTTTTAAATCTTCATTTTATTGAGATATATTCACATACCACGCAGTCATACAAAACAAATCGTACATTCGATTGTTCTCAGTACCATTACATAGTTGTACATTCATCACCTAAATCAATCCCTGACACCTTCATTAGCACACACACAAAAATAACAAGAATAATAATTAAAGTGAAAAAGAGCAATTGAAGTAAAAAAGAACACTGGGTACCTTTTTCTGCTTGTTTGTTTGTTTCCTTCCCCTATTTTTCTACTCATCCATCCACAAACTAGACAAAGGGGAGTGTAGTCCTTACGGCTTTCCCAATCCCATTGTCACCCCTCATAAGCTACATTTTTATACAATTGTCTTCGAGATTCATGGGTTCTGGGTTGTAGTTTGATAGTTTCAGGTATTTACCACCAGCTACCCCAATTCTTTAGAACCTAAAAAGGGTTGTCTAAAGTGTGCATAAGAGTGCCCACCAGAGTGACCTCTTGGCTCCTTTTGGAATCTCTCTGCCACTGAAGCTTATTTCATTTCCTTGCACATCCCCCTTTTGGTCAAGAAAGTTGCTGACTTTAAAAACCAATGTTTCCTGAAGCCAAAAGCTTCCAAAAAGCCTCAACATTTCAAGGCTGTGCTCTTTTTTATAAATGATATTAAAGGTAACTGATACTTTTAGCAATTTGAATAAAAATTATTCTCCTTGGTATTCGTGCATGAAAGGGAGATTTCACCTGGCCCTTGGTTCTCTAGAGACTTCAGCATCTGTTAACCTAGGTAATTCAGTGGCTTGACTGTTTTCTCTTACTCTTACCAAGCCTCCAGTACCACCTGCTTGCACCAGCCTAAAACCTTAGGTTGATTCTTTGTACCATGCCTCTCATGTAGGTTAACGTCTATCACCACCATAAATGCAGGCCCTCCTCTAACTCCATTCCTAAATTCCCTGTGCACCAACGACCTGCCCCCATCCTTTCTATTCTCTTCTGCAAAACTCTTGGAGTTAATTATAATAATGGTCAGAACTCTGAAGTAAAAAAAAGAGCTGAGTAAAGACAAGGAAGTGCTGGCAGAAGGAGAGAAATTGATGTGGTTAATGAGTTAGAGGTTTTAATGTAGTCATTTGTTCACTCTACAAAAATTTACCAGCAGCTACTATGCAGGCCCAAATCTGTGCTCCCAAGGAGCTTACACCCTGGTACAGGAAGAGAGAGACACTATTCAAAAACCTATACATATAAATTATAATGATAAACTCTGTGGTAAGTGCTAGGTAGAAAAAGATCTGTGGATTCAATATACATAAAGGGAAAATATTTCTATCCTAAATATTTCACTCATGTTTTCCTTTCATGTCAATAAATATGTTTTTACATCACAATGTGTATGGCTGGTGGTATTTCAAGGAGTCAAACAGGCCTTCCCTAGAATGACAGGAGAGCTGAGATCTGAAGGTGAAGAGTGGGTGCCAAGCAAGGCGAGAAGCCTTCTAGGCAGGGCAGCCACATGTGCAAAGCTCTATGGAAATATGAAAGCTCGAGGAAAGAGAGGAAAAGAACTGTGATTTCAAGGACGAGAGGCACAAAAGCCAAAGGTGACCCAGAGTCCAGAAGGTCATTTTAAAGAATATGGTCTCTAGTTTAGGAGTAGTGGGAACATTTAGAGGGTTTTTAACAGCATTATGTTTGAGTGTGTGTGTGTCTGGATGAGAATATGAACACACAATTCTAGCCCTGGTGGGGAGAGAGGTGGGGGAAGCACAGCACCATCAGGGAGACACAAGGAAGTTTGTTGGACTATAAAATTTTGAGATAATTGGTCAGAAAAAAGGAGAAATGGTAGTCACTAGGTCAGAGAAAAACTATGAGAATATATGTAGATTAAGGTCCTGCTTTAGCCTAATCTACATCAGAATAGATCTTCATTCTGAAGGTACACTGAGAACCAGAGTTTGATTCAAACACCAAGAGGACTAGAATTCACAGGATTGTAATAAAGTGAGAAGGAAAATAAGAACAATTGACTTTGAGGGGTTAGGACATTTTATTATTGATTAGTTTGGACATAATTTATACACAACATAAACAAATAAACCACACTATAGGGTTTAGAAATGATTGTGCCATTTATACTACTAAGGAATTGCTCTGGATTTTATTTTTCTTAAAACTTCCTGGTTCAGATGATCTGAGTCACTTCATCCCATACTGAGATATCCTTACTTTTTCTTGAAAATATCTATGAAAAAATAAACATGAGCTCACTGTAAAATAATGACAGTAATACAGGAAGATATAATTAAGAATATGAAAAAAAAACCACCCAAAACTTGATTACACATTTTTAACCTTTGGGGGGATAGTCTTTCAATTGTTTATAAATGAGCATAGACACAAATGCTAACAGAAAATGAGATGTCAGTATCCTCAATCTTTTTTCTGTTTCTACCTGCTTTGGGGATTCTATCTTTGTGGGGTTCTCAGGGCCTTTATTTCATAGACTCAGTGTTTTGGGTAAGGAGAGAACTGGAAAAGCTAGGGAAGAAAGATTAATATAAAGTAGAAAAGGCAGAGAATGACTTGTGGAAAGTCAGCAGAAGAGTTACAAAAAGGGTGCTGATGAGGAAAAACTAGAATCAATGTGGACTAGGGAGGGATTTTGGAGGGCTAGAAGACAGGAACAAGAAATAATATGGGATATTAAAAGGCAAATAGCTGAAGTATATTTTTAAAATGGTGTGTGACTATGTATGTGTTTTTAAATAAAATCATATCTTATTTTGGGCGCTTAACAAAAGTTTTCGGTATAGGAAAGATTCAGGTATTAAAAATTATTTAATGTGCCAGGTAACACTGGTTTAGAAGGGCTAAAAAGAGGCTCAGGTTCATTCAAATTTTGGTTTTCATGTGTCTTCAAATTTACTCAAATGCGAAATATACTTACATTAGGGTATGCTGTTGGTCTGTACACTAATCATTTCATTCCTGTTTCTCTTTCTGTATTAACAGATAGGTAATTTGCATGGGTAGGTGCTATTCTGTTTATTCCATCATTTGATTCACAGCATATACTGGATGCTACTATGTCATTTTATACAACAGTGAATCAGACAAACATGATTCCTGTTCTCATGGAACTTTCATACACTAGCAAAGAAAACCATAAAACATATTATTGTAAGTGTGAAGAACTTCTGTCCATAAACACCTTCTGGCTGTTCCAGATATCATGGCAAATGGGTTTTTCTGGCAATATCTAGCATTAATGGGTAGCCAAACGATACTGGAATTGCCTAGAACTTATATATCATCTAGGACAACATTTCCAAAGTCGAGGAATAAGATTGTGTGATCCTGGTTCTGTCAGTCAGCTTAGGAGGGTGCATAGAACCCTCAGGTAACATACACCATTTATCTATGCTTGAAAGAGCTCCATTTTCTTCTTTTTGCTTCATGTCTTTTGTTAAGTTACTAATTGATTTTATTTGAGATTTTCTCCTTTTTTTTCTGTTTTGTTTTCATGGTTTAAATGGAATGGAAACTTTGGGGAGTAGAGTGGAATAAAAAATAGTAATGACCAAAAATGTCTTGAAATCTAAGGGCTGGTGTGCCTATGGGATCCCCAATAAATAGCACCCCTAATTTCACACTGGATTCTAGAGAAAACTGAAAGTTAGTTATCATTTTCATTGTTTTGGGGGGCCAATTGGAAAATTAACTTGGTGGGAGAACCAAATGGGCCTTTCAGCTGAACTCCAAAAAGAGCCATCTTCTCTTCAAACTACAAGGGATGGGCAGGCTTTCCCACATCTTTAACTCTATGGGGTAATTTGGACTATTGGCCACTTGGTGCTGTAGGGAATCCATGACAAGAGGAGTTAAGGAGTTAAGAGGCCCTGGGTCTGGCCATGGCTTGATCATAACTAGATGGCATACCTTAATGCTCTATCTCAGCACTGCTATCTGTGCCATGGGTAGTGGAACAGAATAAATGTACATAATAGTAAAGTCAATATACAAACATGACCCATGTCAGTGCTTCTTCTACCAGTTATTTATGGAATACCGTCTAGGTATCATGAAGTGTGCTAGGCTCTGGAGAGAGGCGATGGGTTCTGGGACCTGAGGACTGTTTGGTGTGCTGCTTAATGTAATGTGTGACCTGGGTGCATTATTGAAAATCTCTAATCCTCAAACTCTGTTCTTCAAACATGGACTCTAGCTTATGGGGAATGGTGCGAAGATGAAATTAGATGACGTGTGTGAAAGGTTTATCACAGTGCCTGGAAGAAATCTCATGCTATGTAAATGTTAGTTAATTCTAGTTTTGGCAGCATGCAGGAACTGAATCTTTATGGCAGAAAAGGACTTCTAAGTGGGGCCAAAAAATGAAAAGAAGGGTAATTCAGCCTAGAGAGGGCCTATTGAAGGCTGCTCCTTGCTCTGCCACAAAACTTCACTGTTCTCAGCCAGGCATCATTGGATGCCCATTACAGGGATAAGATATCTGTCTTCAGTTGCTTGCTCTGCTCCTTGGATACCTTACGCAGGAGTGAGGCACTAAAAATAATATTAGTTATAGAGGTCTTTATGGAATAACAGGTTATAGGGACACAGAAACAATGAATTTTTTATTAGGAAAATAAAATATAAAAATGTAAGAGAAAGAATTATGTCTTTTTTTGTTGTTGTTGTTTGTATTTTAAAGAGGAGACATTGTAGTATGATGGTAAGATATAATGTTTCAAGCATTAACTTTTAAACCCATAATTTATTTCAGGACAGTAATTATCACATTGCTGAACACCCTTTTCAGGGACCTCTTCACTTCCTTGTTCCTTAAGGAATAGATTAATGAGTTCAGCATGGGTGAGACCAGATTATTTAGTATTTGCACCATGGCATCAAGCAAGGGGTTGGGTGTGGGCTGCAGGTAGATGATGATTACAGGTCCGTAGGCACAGAGTATGGTGGTGAGGTGGGCACTGCAGGTGGAGAAAGCTTTCTGCCGACCCTCTGCTGAACGGATTCTCAAAATGGCAATCCCAATGCCAGTGTAGAAGACACAAATACTGAGCAACAGCATTAAAGCCAAAAGGCTAACATTCGTGGAACCCACCTTCTGGGCCAGTGAACTGTCAGTACAAGCCGGGGTAAGACAGCAGGAATGTCACAGAAGTAGTAGTTCACGTTATTGGGGCCACAGTAAGTTAACTGGAAGGTAAAGGAGGTCAGCGTGGTGGCGTGAAGACAACCCAGCAGCCAGGGCCCTATGACCAAGCCCACACAGACTCTGGGTTTCATGATGAGCGTGTACCTCAGTGGGTGACAGATGGCAACAAAGCGATCACAAGCCATCACAGAATAGAGGCAGCCTTCGGTGGAACCGAGAAAATGATGGAAGAAGAGCTGTGCAGCACATCCCTTATAAGAGATGGCTCGGCTCTGGCCAGAGAGGTAGAATAGCATCTTGGGACAGGTGACAGAGGGGAACAACATGTCAGAAATGGATAGGATTCCCAGGAAGAAATCTGTGGAGGGTGGAAGAGGAGTAAGTGGCTATGAGGATGAGGGAGTTGCCCAACAGGGTGAAGAAGTAGATGAATGAGAAGATGACAAAGAGCACAGTCTCCAGTCCCTCTGCCTGAGGTATTCCCAGCAGGATGAACTCCTTCAGCTCTGTGTGATTCCTCATGTTCTTAAAGGGTGATGATGATGACGTTCTACCAAAGGGGCTGGTAAAGGGAATTTTCCCTTCATATCTGGAGGATTACCTTGAGTAATATTCTTGGATATGAAGCACAATGAAATATTTACAAAGTGAAATACTGGATTGGCCAAGAGAACAAAAATATCAATACCGAACAGGTAAATATAATCTAATTAATGTCAACAACCAATTATACAACTAAATGCCCTAAAATAGACCAACCTGGCAGCCTGATCCACGGGATTCCTTTTCAGAGCACTTCTACAGTTACACATGTGCAGTGGAACTAGAATATTGTTATTCTGCAGCTTTCTCTGCATGTTTTCATGGTGTTGGTGACACACCAGGTGAAACACAAGTCACGTTTCTGTTGGTTCCAAAACAGTATGGGCACTATTTTCTTTCATAAAAACTGAAATCAAAGAAAAGTAATAAGAAATATGTAATGAATATACCATCTCAGACTGGGATTTTCTTCAGTGTGATTGTTTTCTCTTTTGAATTTGTTGTTTTATTTAATCTTACACCTCCAACCTCCTTCTTCACTATTTCTAGAGCTCTATCTGTGCATGTTTTTAGGTATCAGTGATACACATGGAACTGAGAATGATAATTAAAATAGTAAGTTAGGGTTGCACACAGAACAGAAGTGGATACAGCTCTCCTTGAAGACTCCAATATTCAAATCAAACTCAAACATTTGTCTAGGAAAGGGCCAACATGGCATATGAGAAACAACTTGTTTTAGAGGTTTAAAGTCCCAAGTTTTAGTGGTTTGATTCTGGGCAGGTACCTTTTATTCTCACCTGTACAGTAGCAGAAAGCATTTCCTGCTCCAGGAGCCTCAGCCCTAATTAGTTAAAATTAATCATTCCAACTAGGACACCTTTGAGAATAGTCAGGGGACATTATTATAATCAAGACAGGACAACCGGCATAAAACTACCAAGTTCTTGGCAAGCCACTCAGTAATCTCCTTAGGTATATGCCCCTCATTTGTGTCCCACAGTCTGTACTTGGCCATCCACTACTATAGTTATAGTCCTTGAAAATGTGGGATGTACTTATAATTGTGATTCATAAATAGTGAGTACCCAATAAATGTTTGTTTTAGATCAACCAAGATAATATTTACCTCAGAATTGCTGTAAAGATTAAATATGATGTTTGTGAAAGATGTTGAGACATAATAGGATTCTTTATAATGGTTCATTATTATAATATCTGCTGTAGGGAGCTACATGCTCAGGAATTTGGCAAGTTAAAGGTATGGAGATGATAGTTGATGTTTTAAGCCTGAATGAAATCACTAGGAGAAAGAGGGCAAAGTAAGGACAAAGGACTGAAGGAAATATCTTCAGAAATGCGTTTTAGAAAATGGTGAAAGAGAATAAGAAGAGAACAAGGAAAATGATTTGTCATATCTACTCCTCACAAAGATTATTATTTTCTCCATGTTATAGTAATATATTCTTTTCCAGGTCAGGGAACATACCCAACAAATTTTTGAATAGTAACAATTTGCAAATGATAGATGCTGAATTAGTGATTAATGAAGGATTGTAAATAAATAAATGAGTGAATTCTGTGTGGTGTTTTACAGAATGAATGCAAGAAAGGACTGACTCTGGAATTGTATAAATGAGAATAAAGTGATTAATTTTGATACCTTCCAACAATATCTGCAACCCATGTCTCCAGAATGAGTGTAAAAAGTAAAAATTGAGAAAGATGGGGATATGTTCTGAGCAAGTATGTGGTCAAAAGGGTTATGACTGACTCCAGGAAAGGAAAAAAAATTTGTTCTACCTCCCCATCCCCCGCCCCCACCTTTTATCTTCAGTTTCTTCTATGGGCTCTCCATTCCAAATGTTTCTCTTCCTTAGACTTGGGTTCTCTCACCAAGGACTACTTCTTTTCATTCATTATGTATGATATGAATGCTACATATCAGACAGCTGCCTTATCTGACTTCCAAGGAATTAGCACAAGTGAACAGTTTTCTGCTTGTAGTTTTGTAAATAGTCTCATATCCCTTTGGAGTCCAATCTATGATGAATCCCTGGAGTCAGGGAGGAAGAGCCCTTGAGCTTAGGGAGCAATTAAATGTCAAATGTTGAGGGAATTTAGGAGTTAGGAAATAGGACTTGGTAGTGAAGATAATCTTTAAAGGCATTGGGAATTAAAGAGCCCATGGCTCCCTCTTGGCCACTCCTCTCCCCTTTTTTTTTCTGCTTTGGGGAATCATGCCATTGACTCTTTTTCTCTACAGATCTCAGAGATTTGTCCTGGTCATTTTTTATTTTATTTCATTTTATTTTTTAGTTTCTACCTATACTCTTATCTCTTATGATTGTGGAAGAAATTATAACCTAATGAAGAGAGTACCCACCTTGGAGCCAGAAGGTTCTGGGTGTGAAGAAAAAGCCTGTTTCTCATTAGCATATGTCATTGACAAAGGTCAGTGATCCTTTCTGAGACTTAATGTTTTAATTTGCAAAGGGAGAAATTATTGTATTTCATAGGGTGATTTTGAGAATTAAATGAGATAATGCTTATAAACCTGGTGTATATTGTGTCCAGTGATTTTTATGACTTCTTGAGACTGGATGTAACTTAATTTTCCATGTTGTGTTAGAATATCTCCCTTCTTTTTTTTTAATTTTCCTTTACTCTTTTTCTCCTTCCCTTCCCAATTTAAGATGAGTTTTTATTTGCATGGAAGAAATAAATAATTTGTTAGTAATTACAGAGAAGGAGATAGTGATTAACATGTCAGAATGTGAGCCCACATTTGATACTGCCTCTGATTTTTCCTCATGTAGCAATGCACTAGGGGTGTGAGTTGCCATATTGGAAGGCAAGTTAATCGTTGATAATGGTTCTGATTTTTCAAATAACCCAGAAAAGTAGATGTTTATATAAAGAGTCTCAAAATTTAAATGTTCCAAATAACTTAGTAAAAAAAGTGACTCTGTTATTCATATCCTACCTGTGGAGTGTCACGTTTGAAATTCCCTCGTTCATTTATCCTTTTTCTCTCCTTAGAAGTCCATTCGGCTGTTCCATCCTCATCTCTTATCATCGGCTATTCTCACGGTCATACCTTGACATTTGCTGAAGTCTTTGTTAGCAAGAGAACATTCTTCCTCAGACCCAAGCCTCCCTCCAATTTTGGGTGATGTTAAAATTGTCACTGATGAGCCATTCATCACCCTAGCCTTAAGTCTCTAACTCTAGTCCCCTTACCTCCACTTTATTTCAGTATCCCAACCTAGGGCCATTCCCTGGATCCTGTCCTACCCTTTTCTGCCCCACTTCTGAAATATCAAAAATGAGATATGTCACTCTATTCTGCCACTAGACTTTCTTTTCTACCTCACTGAATGGAAAAATTCAAAGCAAGGACAAGAATTACTTTTTATGGTTTTTATTTGCATAGCTTTTTTGATTTTCAGGATATTTAATTCTTTTTTTCCAGAGGCTTTCTGATTACAAGGTGAACACCCTTTTTTGGTGATGTGTGTCTGTGCAGTTATATATACTTTTGCAATTCTAAGGTGGAGGAGTGCCCTAGAAACGTCTTTCATGTGGTCTGAGATGAGGAAGTGGGCAGGAGTAGAATGTCTCTTCCCCTATGGTATAATGCAAAGGGCATAATATTAGGAATCAGAGTTCTGCCAGTGGCTCCACAATGCTACTTTGCATGGCTCTGAAATGTCATTTTGCCCATATGGCTTTGGTGGCCAACACTTACAAAATGAAGAGGTTGGACAAGGTCATCTTTAAGAATCTTTAAGGATTCTTTCACATCTAAAAATTGGGCACCCTTCTAGGTCCTCTTATTTAGAAGGTGCTGGTCACGGTTTGGAATAGCATAAAAAGCATCCAGGGATCTCCTAATTTCTGATTTGGGGGGGGGGGGGGCAATGACTTCCAGATCCAGGACGGCTCGATTTTCAATCTTGCCCTGGAAACCGGCATCGGAATCAAGGTGAAATGCCCCATAACGGCCAGAAGATGGCACTGTTAAGACAGCGACAACCTAGATTCCTCTGCACTGAGGAGAAGTGGTAATAAAGATCCTGCAAGGGATAGGATAAAATGATCAGAACTGTGTGAGACAGGACTGGGACGCTCGTGGTTTTCAGATGACACTACCGTGTGTGAACGTCTTTTGAGAGAAACAGCATCAAATAGCGAGTCGATCACTGTCATTCCTACACGTTGGTGGCGCTACATGCACTGCCCTGTGTATGCCACAGCAGAGAGACTGGATACAAGACGTAACTTAGGAAGAGAGAAAGTGTTGATGGAATATGCTTGCAAAGATCACTCGACCCTGCGTTACGTTTTCAGCACACGTCCTCCTTATTCCCTGACTCTCAGCTACTAGAGAAGGGAATTCGACATTTTCTTCATCCTGCAAAGGGGCTTGATCAAGCAGCCCCAGACATTAATTTTAGCCCAGGAAATTGTGTGACGATAACTTGTTATAAGTTTTAGTTTCATTAAAAGGAAACAGAATAAAGGGAATTTCCTAGCTACAAGATATTTTGACTATTCTTTGATACGTTTTAGAAAATTTACACTAATTCTAACTGAAATTTTATGATAGGGAAAGAAAGAGGGAAGCACCTGTTCTTTTGTCTTATTTAGCTCCAGAAGTAGAAACTAAGTTACCTCTAGTTTTTCTTTCTTTTGGTTTCCCTTAACCTTACCTGTATGTTTTCCTAAAACATCCCTAATATATATCCGTCCCTTCATTCTCCGTTCTTCAAAATGCTGAATAAACATGGACGTGATAGAGGTAAGAAAGAATCTAATTTTGTTCCCTCCCATTTTAATTCCTGGTTACAAATAAAAACAGACTGTTGTATTCCTCAGAGTCCATTGGTTAAAAATTGTCTGCCCTTGTTGTTTCCTGTATTTAAAGTTTTAAAATTCTCTTTTTCCTAACTTGTTAATTTCCAGAGCTTAGCCTTGGAAAGTTTGCCTCTGTTATTAGCTAATAACTTCTAAGAGAAAATGTTGACAATTATCAACTTTTAATGTTTTCTATCTTTGCTACATTTTGGGTGATTTTCCCATTTAAACATTCTGGTTCAGTAATCAGTTCTCTTTAGTCTACTATTCAGTTACCTATCATGTATTGTGTTTTCTAATTCAATAACTTTATTTTTATAAGATTTCTATTTATAAAGTTTACTTGCCCCTTTTTCAGGGTTTCCTGTGCCTGTTTTATAGTGCTTATAATGCTGTTTTCTCTTTTATCTCCTCTTTTATACTTTTATTCTAAATTATTTTAGATGCTGTATTATTTCTATTTCCTAAGTGTAAGTTCTGATTCTTTAGTTTGTTGCATGTCTTTTTGGAATGTTGGTTTCCTTGAATATTTGATGATAACTTCTGTAAAGTTCTCAGTCCTGTGTCCTTCCTGGCAGGATGATCATTTGGAAGCACTAACCCTGACCTTGGGAGGTGTGACTCTGGCCTAGAGCTTGCTTGGTTTGCACAGCTCAAGCCTCAGCCTCATTGGCCAAGGCAGCTCTGGGCTCCAACCACTAATGGATGCAGTGGATGTTATGACTCTGAGTCTTTTCTGTTTCTTGTGCATGGAGAATTATTTTTCTTGTTTTCATTTGTGTCACATATTTATTATATTTTTCTATAATTTCTCTGTTTGAAAAACAAGATCAAGGTTTCAGTACGTGCTTTATCTTTCTTCTAGATTCAGAAGACAAAATTGAATATTTTTTCTACATAGTAACTTCATATGGTTTTGATACTTCTGCTTTTCCCCACACCCTGTGAAGACCAGTGGTAAAACCCGATATTAAAAAGATGTGTTTAACTGACTTGAAGAGCATAATCGCACTGCGAAACTTGTGTCTTTTTCACTTTTTCTGTCTAAAGAGCTTAAAACCTAGGTGGGAACAAGTGAAATGGGAGAGCTGGAAATAAAACTAGATCGCAGGCTGATTCTTCAGGGTTTTGAAAGAATTAAAAAGTGGAATAAAGCAAACAATGTCAGGATCAAGCAGTGGACACCAACCGTCCTAACGAGCAGGAGGCCGTGGTTGGAAATCTCAGACCTGTGCTCCACCACACGGCTGCTCAATAATCTGATGTGTGTTTTAAAGAGATCAGAGGAAATTGACTCACATTTCAATCCAATGTTCAAGATTTGATGAGAGATCTCATTTTCCATCTTGTTATTACTTAACTCTGAGGACATTTAGTGCCCCTCATGTCAGTTATGATTAGATAAGTTTTCATTTCTGACCATCTTTGGTTGTGTTATAGTACTTTCAGTTTGTCCCTATATCGATTTTGCTACAATAATGAAGAGTGTGTTGGTAATTTGCTACTGTTGACCCTCACTGTCATTAATGATATCTGATTTCTTTATCCTTCCTTCAGAGGAGGCAACCTGTTTCCACTGAGAAACTCTACTGACAGTCTTTCATTGGGATGAAGGAAGAGAGAGAGAGAATTAAGGACATAGAAAGTCTAATCTTGAAGTTCTTTCACTATGCAGTAGCTGTGTGTTCCTTAGGCCACAGCATTAAACCAAAGCATTAAACTTCCCTCTCACCCTTTCGAGTTGTCTTCCTCAGGTATATACTGGGAAAGGGAAGGATGTATCTAATTTCCAGTTGCTGCTGAGCTCTGCCCTGGCCCTGGAACTCCTGGACACGGTCCCCTAGAGAAGCTGTTTCTCTTTCCACATGGGTATCAAGGGGTGAGCGTGAGCTACTGCCAGTGGAGCTCTAAGGACTTCACAGTCTGATAAACACCATTAATTCAGTACCAGGGTTACTGAGCTTAAAACATGACACAGAATAGGAAGCCAAGAATCAATAGCACATGCATCCCTGGTGAGACTCCCAGACCCCACCCTGCCTGGGCCGTGCGTGGTTGTAGGAAGTGAGGCAGGATGGGTGAGGAGACCTCAGCACTGAGCAACTGGCATCCTTTGCTCATCACATAGATCCTTTGTGGGTATGTGACTAGTTCCCAACTTTAGTGCAACTGGATCACATTAATTATATATCATCCAATAAGCAATCTCAACAACTAGATATGGTTGCTCTGAGAATCCTTGTAATATTGCACAGAATTATTCTCAGAAATAGGTCTTGTTTATCACCAATTCAGTAAATTCTTTGGGTACCAAGTGGATTCCTTTTGGACAACCCTGGAGGGTAATTAACCCAATTATTAAACTCCTTTCTTACGATGTAACAGGACACACTTCCCTTTCCTGTTTTTTTTTTTCTTTATTCTTTACAATATCACTCCCTAGACTGTGAAGGTAAACCAGACATTTGAATGAGTGGGATAAGGAGATTTATAATGTAAGATGGGCATTGTTCCGGTTTGCTAATGCTGATATTATGCAAAATACCAGAAATGATTGGCTTTTATAAAGGGGGTTTATTTGGCTACAGAGTTACAGGCCTTGAAAATGTCCAAACAAAGGCATCAGCAGTAGGGTATACCTTCACTGGAGAAAGGCCATTGGCGTCTGAAAAACCTCTGTTAGCATGGAAGGCACGTGGCCGGTGTCTTCTTCCTTTGCTCCTAGGCTGTGTTTCAAAACAGCCGTTTCAAAAATGTCTCTCTTAGCTGCAGCAGCGAGCTCCTTCTGAGCTCTTATGTAGAACTCCAGTGATTAAATCAAAGACCATCTGAATGGGCAGGGCCACAGTTCCATGGAAACATTCAGTCAAAAGTTTCCAACCAAATCAACACTAATATGTCTGCCCCCCAAGATTGCATTTAAAGAACATGGCATTTTGGGGGAAATAATACGTCCAAACCAGCACAGGTACTTCTTATAAAATGTGTTTCCATGTTACTTTCTTCATAGAAATATACCCAAGGTGTTAAACCCTTTGAAGAAGAGTCTCCTCCTTTTGGATGTTTCCAGTTCTTAATCTTGCTTCAGTCCCTTCAGGCTCACATTTTTTTTCTGAAAATTATTCTTTTCTGTCATATAACTAATAATCACATTTCTAGAAAGCACAGTTCCTTGAAGCTGTTAAGAATATTCACATTTCTTCCAGAAAGTACTGAGCCTTCTGACTTATTTTCATGAATGAATTTGTTTCTTTGAATATTTTATTTGGAACTAGTTTCACACTTTTGTTTCTCAGGCTACAGATTTGGGAGCACAGTAACATATCCATGTGATTTTCAGTATCCCAGTCATAGACTCAAGGAAGGGGTTGGGTTTGGGCTTCTGTCCACGGCCACAAAGAATTGCAATGTGGGGGGCAAAGCAGGAGGAGGAAGCTCCAAGCATTTCCTCTGCTGCTGAGAATTTGGGGTATGTCACTTCCTTTGAAAACATAAGGAATGGGAGTGTTTCAAGAACGAAAAATAATGTATGGGGTGTGAAGTTCAAAGGAACAAACAATAACCCTCAAAATAACCTTTCCAAAGAGAGTACATAATTACAAAGATAACAACATAAAATAAAGTACCATCTCCAAACCTTAGTGATTTACAGCAAGATAAATTGAGACTTCACTCATTATAGAGGGGAGTCAAGACTGGAGTCCACAACTGTGAAAGAACATAACAGAAGTTTGAAATAAATGCCTTTTAGGTCCAAGAAGTAGAAAAGCCATACAAGGTACTCTTAACTGATATTTTGCATCAACAGGTCATTCTTCTTTACAATAGCTGTCTCTAAACTGAGGATTCCAATTTCAGGTAATCCTCATTAGCACTTTCCCTAAGGGGAAACTCTGAATAGAGTTTAAAGGTTTTTGTTTTGTTTTGTTTTGTTTTCAAATTGGTTTAACCTTATAAACCTTCAAACAACCAACAAGTAGCACTCTTCCTTGTTCTCCCTCCCTCCCTTTACCAGCCTGAAGGAGTAGTCAGTCCTTGTTCATTAGTTTCTGCCTTCCAGCATCGCTCTGCTTTCTGTGCTTATCAGTTTTCGCTAGATCAGTTTTCTTTAGATCAGAAGACAAATACTCATACTCAGGGGAAGACAAGAGGCTCATTTCTTCCTACTTCTAAATTCATCTCATTACATAGGAGCAGCAGAGATGTTGGAGGACAAGAGCACTGCTGCAGATAAAACATGTTAGGGCCAGTAAGGCTCATTATTTGGATCCACAAAACAGAAAAAGTCCCTCACAAAATACCTCATGCAGGTTTTGATAGATATCCCATCTTCTAATTATTCTGCTTTAAAAGAAAGAAATCTCTTCAAGTATAACAGAATTTAAAAAACTGGGTCTGCCCTTGGAGATTTTGTTTTCTGTATAGTTACAGTCCTCATTATGAAAAGATTGATTATTTCTTATTTTAGGAGTTTGGTAGTAATAAGACATTTAATTTTGGGTGAACCCTGGTGATTTCCTGTTGTTGTCAGAACTATTTAATAGGCATATGATAGCCATGATTGTTCTGTATGATCCCATTTTGTCTGCAGCCAAATTTTAAGTTGCTTTGTATTCTGAAAGTGCACAGATTTCCAAGTGAATTA
Organism: Choloepus didactylus; assembly: GCF_015220235.1. Taxonomy (NCBI): domain Eukaryota; kingdom Metazoa; phylum Chordata; class Mammalia; order Pilosa; family Megalonychidae; genus Choloepus; species Choloepus didactylus. The sequence continues at coordinate 141,417,277 of NC_051312.1, read as the reverse complement.
TCTGTTGAATGTGCATTATGTGTAGGCATTGTGCTGAAGATGTACAGTCCCCTCAAGTTTCTTCCAACCTAGCTGGGAAGGAGAGGAAACTGAATAAGTAATTAAAAATTACTGTATTAGCTCCATGAGCCAGCACATGATAGGTGCTTACTAAATATTATCAAATCCTGCTGATACTCACAGGAGGGAGGTGTTATTTTTCAGAATGAATCCCAGGAAGTAATGGGCCCAACACGAAACTGAGAGTAAGTAGTGTTTCTGGGAATTCAAGTCAGGTCTGAATTTCTCACACTCTCCAAAATACACTGCTGAAGGACACCCATCACTGACAATATAAACAAGCTAGAGAGACACAGAGGAGAAATCAGCTTCTCCGGGTTTGAAATTAGGGAGGAGATACAATTTGAGAGGAGTTCTAGATCAAATAATTTAGCAGTGGCTTATCAAACATTCCTGGATCCACAGTACAGTGTGTAAGAGACCAGAACTCAGTTTCCCACATTTGGAGATAACAGCATGAGGAGAGAGGGCCTTGGAATAGAAGGGCCTTCTAGGATATGTGATGAAGTTTGTACTTCACACTGGAGGCAACATAGTTAGATGGAGTTCTAAAAAATGAAATAGGAATAAGTGTGGGCAGAAGGCTAGAATCAAGAAGATTAGTGGCAGAGATTCCATTTAGAGATCTGTAAGGTTGTATTTAGGGTATGAAATGAGAGGGTGGTAATTTAGAGGGAGAATGGATGATATTTAGAAAAAAAATTGTTAAGAAATAGAGTAGGTGAGACTCAGTGGATGAACTGCTAAGTGGGGGTGTGAGAAAGTCAAGGTGTGCCCTCGGTTTCTGTCTGGGGCATCCTGACCTGATGTGCTGCTAGGAGAGGAGGGAGGTGCTGATCTCTCTTGGGCAGTGTCTTCAGTCATTTAAGGTGACTCCAATGACTGATGGAGAATTACTCTCTCTGTTGTGTGTTCACTATAAAACTAAGCTTGACATGCACTTGGAGAGTATGGTGTGTGTTTGCGTACTCATATTAGGCTGAGGTTAGGAAGCATTTTCAGTGAAGTTATTGAATCATATTTCATAAATCCTTCCATTTACCTGTAAGTAAATTGCCTGTGTGAAGTATCATAACATCAAGGAGAGTGTAATGGAATAATGTATACTGAAGAAGACGAATTGATCACCATTCTACCCATTTGTTCATCTCAGAGTACTAAAAATTGAAGGATAAACATAAGGCTTCAACTGTGGATCAAAATATGATATTGATTTTTATTACTGATAAAGCTGGATTAGGAATGCAAGAGAATATCCTATTTCTCTCCTTCTATAACTGTGAAACCAGCAGCACCTGGATTTGCTTCCCCTTCAGCTGGGAGGAGAGGGCAAGATGGGCTTCACTCAGCTCATTGCCAGGCAACCCAGAGAGGGCTGCTGGGTCACCCATCTGGCAACCCTGCTCATCTTTCTTCATAGCAGAAAGTAATAGATTCAGTTTCAAGGTCACAAAGCAACCTCAGTCAAAAATGCATTTTGTAATCTATTCTCATCATGAATTACGTGTGGCCTCGGTATTCAGTATAGCTCAACAGAAGAAGCTACAAAATGAGCAGTCACAACGGTGTTAAAACATGTCAAATACTGTAATGCCAACAAAATGAAACTGGACTTGAATATCAACTCTGAACATGAATCTTTCTTATTAAATTTTCAGAAAGATAATACAATGCAAATATGACATACCCTCATGTATATTATAGTTGCAAGAAATGAGGAGTCCAAAATTCCACTCTCCAGAATTTCATATTTCTCTTATTCTAAAGCTGAGGTACATTATTCAGGGTCATCATTCCTTCATTTGCATCTGAATTCTGGGCTCTTTCCTGAGAGAATGGGGTGAGGTTTCTCTGTTACCTCCGAACTTGAATTACTCCAACATGGAGGCTCTTAATTTCTACATTTTAAGTGGAAATGCAATTTTCACAGTACCAGCAAAATACCTAAAAAATTAATAATGAAAGCACATCCCTAGCCATCTAGCAAATCCCCAGCCAAAGACTCTTCCTAAGACCCAATACATGATACAATTTCACACCAACTGTAGTTGCAGCCAAACACCATGTGAACCTACTGGTTTTTGGAGGTAGGAGGGTAGACAGAAAACCTGGGAGAAAGGAGAAATCTTTATGTCAGCCCTATCCGGATGCCAGTCATTCAGGTTGCCTGGAGCCCATAAACTATGAATGTGAAGGAAAATTCAACATTGAGAAATATCCCTTGTAGAAGTTTATTATAGTGTCCGGCTGCCATATCCTGGGGGAAAATCTGCTACAGGTACTTCTTCCTCTCTTTGGTAGAGGAATTTCAGATATTCCTGTCTTTTGCAATACTCATATATTTGCAGTGGTGACAATCATAGTCTCCAGGTTTTACTTAAGGCCCCCTTCTTTTAATACACATTTCTTAAAGGTAGGCCCATACTCATTTTATTGAATTCTGTACCCCTAGTGTGTAACCATTGTACATAAGAGATCAATAAATATGTGTTGAATAAAATATGCAATGGATGTTTAATCTATTAATTTCCCTTTTGAACCTTGTGTTTCTGTCACACCAACCGTGAATTAAGAACAGCCTTTCTAACTCCACTTATAATCAGGGTACTCCACATTTGTAACTCTCTAAGTGATGTTTATGTCCTTCCGTGATCCCCAGCCAAAATCTGCACAGAGGTGATTTACCCTATGCTTGATTGCATAACACTGTATCACGCACTACTCAATTTCCACACCCTGCAACTGTTGCCAAACAGTTAGGGTCTGGCATTTAACAGTTTCTTGTCCACTTGATTGAGTTTCAGAAAAAGTTATTTAATATCATGTGCTCAAAGGTGATGAGTTAAGGAAACCTGTGGAGATTTGATATTAAGATGTTCATGGTCCAAGCCACCATGTTTTAGAAGTCTTCCATAGAGTCTGTGTTTAATTGTCCCAGACCATTTGACTTCAGGGTTTCTGGCTAAGTACAGAGCACAGGACAATTTTGTGTTGCAGAAAATATGAAATTCCAAAAGAGCATTGGCTGGTGTGAGAGTGAAGCTTGAGACCAACTGTTGAGTGAGATTGAGGAAATTCTTGTTGTGACTCCCCAAGAATTCTGGGAAACTAATTCCTTTTCTAATTCTGCAGCAGCTAGTCCAGGAATGAAGTCCTACCGGAAGCCATGGGCTGCAGAATCAGAGAGCAATGGTTGAGGAGTTTGTATATGTCAGAGTTTAGCATGCACTCTATCCTTGAATTGTGCTGTGTTCTTGTGCAATGCTGAGATTGACGGAGTAAATCTGGCACAGTCTGAAGCAGTCAGTAGGCGATATATACAGGAATAGCCTATGTGCTATACTAGTCTGGGTCTGAAAGGAATCAATGTTTTTCCCAGAGGTTCTGATGCAAATTTACTCATTCCTATAGGATCATGAACATCTTCATGTCCAGTGGTGAAATTTAGGTCCAGGAACTTTATACGTCCTGTCTTAAAAAAAATTGATGATCTCTCTATAATATATCCTGATTGTGCCACTTCCTTTCTGTACCTTAAAATAAATAAATCCTGTTATTTGCTTGACAGATGTCCTGTTTACTCTTTCATACCTAATGTTTGCAACTGGCTAGCACCAAGCAAGTGGAAGGAAGAATTGTGATTACCTGTTACCTAATTCAGCAATGATTTCATGCCAAGAAAATAAAATGTTTTTTTTTTTTTCTGCCCCATTATCATCTCCCATTTGCCATTTCTTCCTGGGTTTGATAATTGCACCATTGTTGAGGGGCCAGGATTTCCTTGTTTTTAGGAAACACACTCTAACACACACTAAGTGAGGTTTTACAAGGAAAAGTGACATGTTTGAAGCTCATCATACCTAAAATTTAGTTTCAGAAAAAAAGACACTAAGCGTATATAAACATACACAGACATAAATACATAGAGGGTGAAGGAAGTAGAAAGTACAGCAAGTATGATACAGCAACATTTTGGGAATCTGAGTAAACATTCGTTGTACCATTTTTGCAATGTTTATATAAGTCTGAAATTGTCTAAATTTTTTTAAGTCAATTTGATGGTTAGAAGGTAGAAAGAAAGGAAGCTGGGAGAGAGAAGGAAACAGGACTATCTGGATTTATATTTTAATACACACTAGAAAAAGTGTTAGGGTAAAATTTGGAGAGATTTTCTAAACCATTGTAACTTGCCAAGTGTTCGTTATTTTTTAGTGTGGCCATCAGTTTCTTTGTAGTGACAGGAGGTACAATGTTTTAAAAAGTGTGTGTGTGTGCATGTGTGCGTGTGTGTATATGTTTAAGGAACAGAAGAGTGGAGGTTGTGAAATGTATGTCTGTTTCAGCATTTGCCTGCCGAAAAGGGGAGTGCAGGGAAGAACACGTGGGTGTTTATATTTAGGAAGATGGAAAGCAGGTGGCACAAATCCTTGGAGTTTGTTGAAAGAAAGAGGTGAATGTCACCAGGTTAGGTTAACGGTGATATGACAGGGCTTACAAAACAGGAGTGGCTGATGTGTTTCCTGGTTCAAAGAATGTTTATCATGAAAATCACCTTGCTTTAGTGGATGCTTAATTTGATGAGTATATTAGAGAGAGAAGGGAAAATGAAGCCATGATTTCTTCCTTTAATGTTAGACATGTTTAAATTTTCAGTCCAATTGTTGCTTATTAGGAAGGGCCATAAGTGCCACTGAGGTTGCTTGAATTGGATTTGTGTCCATTTGATTTCTAGCCAAAATGACAACTTAGCTGCTTGTGTGGTGCAATTCCAGTATCTCTCAGAGATTCTCACATCACAAGCCACAGAGCACTGATGATTGGCATCTCCTGTCAGTGGAGCCAATTTAATAGTTTCTATTAGCTCCCCCCACACTCCCTCCACACCTGCCTTGATAGACAAGAATTGAGCATAAGAGAAGATAAGTCTCCATTACGAAGAATGTTCTTTTACTTCCAAAATATAGCTTTTTTTTAAAGTGCATTACTTATTCTCTGCTTCATTCCCTAATGAACTTAAGATTTACTAACCTTATTAAACAACACGGTAGTAAAATATGAAAAGAAAGAGAAAACAGAGTCAGAAGAAGAAATATTTTTGTGTGTAAAATGTGCCATAGTTTCCATAAACAAAAATTACATTTTTTTCCTCAACATTCTGGAACATAGAGTAGAGACGAAGCAAAATATAGATCTTATCATGAGAAAGAAAGAAACATATTATTTCCTATGGGGAAGCAAATTTATTATTGCTAACTGAATTTAAATGAAAATTCTAACAAGGCCTTTTCTATGAGAGACACAGAGATACATCAGTGTTCCCATCTTGTAAAAACATTCAGTAAGAGGCGGGGCAAGATGGCAGACTGGTGAGCTGTATGTTTTAGTTACTCCTCCAGGAAAGTAGGTAAAAAGCCAGGAACTGCGTGGACTGGACACCACAGAGCAATCTGTCTTTGGGCATACTTCATACAACACTCATGAAAACGTGGAACTGCTGAGATCAGCGAAATCTGTAAGTTTTTGCGGCCAGGGGACCCGCGCCCCTCCCTGCCAGGCTCAGTCCCGGGGGAGGAGGGGCTGTCAGCTCCAGGAAGGAGAAGGGAGAATTGCAGTGGCTGCTCTCATCGGAAACTCATTCTACTGATTCAAACTCCAACCATAGATAGACTGAGGCCAGACACCAGAGACTCTGAGAGCAGCCAGCCCAGCAGAGAGGAGACGGGCATAGAAGGAAAACAACACGAGAAGCTCCAAAGTAAAAGCAGAGGATTTTTGGAGTTCTGGTGAACACAGAAAGGGGAAGGGCGGAGATCAGGCCTTGAGGCGCATATGCAAATCCCGAAGCAAGGCTGATCTCTCTGCCCAGGGCACCTTTCCTTAATGGCCCTGGTTGCTTTGTCTATTAGCATTTCAATAACCCATTAGATCTCTGAGGAGGGCCGTTTTTTTTTTTTTTTTTTTTTTTTTTAAATCCTTTTTGCTTTTTCTAAAACAATTACTCTAAGAAGCTCAATACAGAAAGCTTCAAAGAATTGAAATTTGGGCACGTCAAGTCAAGAGCAGAACTAAGAGAGCTCTGAGACAAAAGGCAATAATCCAGTGGCTGAGAAAATTCACTAAACAACACAACTTCCCAAGAAAAGGGGGGTGTCCGCTCACAGCCACCATCCTGGTGGACAGGAAACACTCCTGCCCATCGCCAGCCCCATAGCCCAGAGCTGCCCCAGACAACCCAGTGTGACGGAAGTGCTTCAAATAACAGGCACACACCACAAAACTGGGCGTGGACATTAGCCTTCCCTGCAACCTCAGCTGAATGTCCCAGAGCTGGGAAGGGGGAGCAGTGTGAATTAACAGAGCCCCATTCAGCCATCATTTGAGCAGACTGGGAGCCTCCCAACACAGCCCAGCAGCCCAGAACTGCCCTGGGGGGACGGCACTCACCTGTGACATAGCAGAGTCATCCCTCAACAGAGGACCCGGGGTGCACAGCCTGGAAGAGGGGCCCACTTGCAAGTCTCAGGAGCCATACGCCAATACCAAAGACTTGTGGGTCAGTGGCAGAGACAAACTGTGGCAGGACTGAACTGAAGGATTAGACTATTGCAGTAGCTTTAAAACTCTAGGATCATCAGGGAGATTTGATTGTTAGGGCCACCCCCCCTCCCCGACTGCCCAGAAACACGCCCCACATACAGGGCAGGCAACACCAACTACACACGCAAGCTTGGGACACCTATTGGGCCCACAAGACTCACTCCCCCACTCACCAAAAAGGCTAAGCAGGGGAGATCTGGCTTGTGGAGAACAGGTGGCTCGTGGACGCCACCTGCTGGTTAGTTAGAGAAAGTGTACTCCACGAAGCTGTAGATCTGATAAATTAGAGATAAGGACTTCAACTGGTCTACAAACCCTAAAAGAACCCTATCAAGGACAGCAAATGCCACGAGGCCAAAAACAACAGAAAATTATAAAGCATATGAAAAAACCAGACGATATGGATAACCCAAGCCCAAGCACCCAAATCAAAAGACCAGAAGAGACACACCTAGAGCAGCTACTCAAAGAACTAAAGATGAACAATGAGACCCTAGTACGGGATATGAAGGAAATCAAGAAGACCCTAGAAGAGCATAAAGAAGACATTGCAAGACTAAATAAAAAAATGGATGATCTTATGGAAATTAAAGAAACTGTTGACCAAATTAAAAAGATTCTGGACACTCATAGTACAAGACTAGAGGAAGTTGAACAACGAATCAGTGACCTGGAAGATGACAGAATGGAAAATGAAAGCATAAAAGAAAGAATGGGGAAAAAAATTGAAAAACTCGAAATGGACCTCAGGGATATGATAGATAATATGAAACGTCCAAATATAAGACTCATTGGTGTCCCAGAAGGGGAAGAAAAGGGTAAAGGTCTAGGAAGAGTATTCAAAGAAATTGTTGGGGAAAACTTCCCAAATCTTCTAAACAACATAAATACACAAATCATAAATGCTCAGCGAACTCCAAATAGAATAAATCCAAAAAAACCCACTCCGAGACATATACTGATCACACTGTCAAACATAGAAGAGAAGGAGCAAGTTCTGAAAGCAGCAAGAGAAAAGCAATTCACCACATACAAAGGAAACAGCATAAGACTAAGTAGTGACTACTCAGCAGCCACCATGGAGGCGAGAAGGCAATGGCACGATATATTTAAAATTCTGAGAGAGAGGAATTTCCAGCCAAGAATACTTTATCCAGCAAAGCTCTCCTTCAAATTTGAGGGAGAGCTTAAATTTTTCACAGACAAAGAAATGCTGAGAGAATTTGCTAACAAGAGACCTGCCCTACTGGAGATACTAAAGGGAGCCCTACAGACAGAGAAACAAAGACAGGACAGAGAGACTTGGAGAAAGGTTCAGTACTAAAGAGATTCGGTATGGGTACAATAAAGGATATTAATAGAGAGAGGGAAAAATATGGCAAACATAATCCAAAGGATAAGATGGCCGATTCAAGAAATGCCTTCACGGTTTTAACGTTGAATGTAAATGGATTAAACTCCCCAATTAAAAGATATAGATTCGCAGAATGGATCAAAAAAAATGAACCATCAATATGTTGCATACAAGAGACTCATCTTAGACACAGGGACACAAAGAAATTGAAAGTGAAAGGATGGAAAAAAATATTTCATGCAAGCTACAGCCAAAAGAAAGCAGGTGTAGCAATATTAATCTCAGATAAAATAGACTTCAAATGCAGGGATGTTTTGAGAGACAAAGAAGGCCACTACATACTAATAAAAGGGGCAATTCAGCAAGAAGAAATAACAATCGTAAATGTCTATGCACCCAATCAAGGTGCCACAAAATACATGAGAGAAACATTGGCAAAACTAAAGGAAGCAATTGATGTTTCCACAATAATTGTGGGAGACTTCAACACATCACTCTCCCCTATAGATAGATCAACCAGACAGAAGACCAATAAGGAAATTGAAAACCTAAACAATCTGATAAATGAATTAGATTTAACAGACATCTACAGGACATTACATCCCAAATCACCAGGATACACATACTTTTCTAGTGCTCACGGAACTTTCTCCAGAATAGATCATATGCTGGGACATAAAACAAGCCTCAATAAATTTAAAAAGATTGAAATTATTCAAAGCACATTCTCTGACCACAATGGAATACAATTAGAAGTCAATCACCATCAGAGACTTAGAAAATTCACAAATACCTGGAGGTTAAACAACACACTCCTAAACAATCAGTGGGTTAAAGAAGAAATAGCAAGAGAAATTGCTAAATATATAGAGACGAATGAAAATGAGAACACAACATACCAAAACCTATGGGATGCAGCAAAAGCAGTGCTAAGGGGGAAATTTATAGCACTAAACGCATATATTAAAAAGGAAGAAAGAGCCAAAATCAAAGAACTAATGGATCAACTGAAGAAGCTAGAAAATGAACAGCAAACCAATCCTAAACCAAGTAGAAGAAAAGAAATAACAAGGATTAAAGCAGAAATAAATGACATAGAGAACAAAAAAACAATAGAAAGGATAAATATCACCAAAAGTTGGTTCTTTGAGAAGATCAACAAGATTGACAAGCCCCTAGCTAGACTGACAAAATCAAAAAGAGAGAAGACCCATATAAACAAAATAATGAATGAAAAAGGTGACATAACTGCAGATCCTGAAGAAATTAAAAAAATTATAAGAGGATATTATGAACAACTGTATGGCAACAAACTGGATAATGTAGAAGAAATGGACAATTTCCTGGAAACATATGAACAACCTAGACTGACCAGAGAAGAAATAGAAGACCTCAACCAACCCATCACAAGCAAAGAGATCCAATCAGTCATCAAAAATCTTCCCACAAATAAATGCCCAGGGCCAGATGGCTTCACAGGGGAATTCTACCAAACTTTCCAGAAAGAACTGACACCAATCTTACTCAAACTCTTTCAAAACATTGAAAAAAATGGAACACTACCTAACTCATTTTATGAAGCTAACATCAATCTAATACCAAAACCAGGCAAAGATGCTACAAAAAAGGAAAACTACCGGCCAATCTCCCTAATGAATATAGATGCAAAAATCCTCAACAAAATACTTGCAAATCGAATCCAAAGACACATTAAAAAAATCATACACCATGACCAAGTGGGGTTCATTCCAGGCATGCAAGGATGGTTCAACATCAGAAAAACAATCAATGTATTACAACACATTAAAAACTCGAAAGGGAAAAATCAATTGATCATCTCAATAGATGCTGAAAAAGCATTTGACAAAATCCAACATCCCTTTTTGATAAAAACACTTCAAAAGGTAGGAATTGAAGGAAACTTCCTCAACATGATAAAGAGCATATATGAAAAACCCACAGCCAGCATAGTACTCAATGGTGAGAGACTGAAAGCCTTCCCTCTAAGATCAGGAACAAGACAAGGATGCCCGCTGTCACCACTGTTATTCAACATTGTGCTGGAAGTGCTAGCCAGGGCAATCCGGCAAGACAAAGAAATAAAAGGCATCCAAATTGGAAAAGAAGAAGTAAAACTGTCATTGTTTGCAGATGATATGATCTTATATCTAGAAAACCCTGAGAAATCAACGATACACCTACTAGAGCTAATAAACAAATTTAGCAAAGTAGCGGGATACAAGATTAATGCACATAAGTCAGTAATGTTTCTATATGCTAGAAATGAACAAACTGAAGAGACACTCAAGAAAAAGATACCATTTTCAATAGCAACTAAAAAAATCAAGTACCTAGGAATCAACTTAACCAAAGATGTAAAAGACCTATACAAAGAAAACTACATAACTCTACTAAAAGAAATAGAAGGGGACCTTAAAAGATGGAAAAATATTCCATGTTCATGGATAGGAAGGCTAAATGTCATTAAGATGTCAATTCTACCCAAACTCATCTACAGATTCAATGCAATCCCAATCAAAATTCCAACAACCTACTTTGCAGACTTGGAAAAGCTAGTTATCAAATTTATTTGGAAAGGGAAGATGCCTCGAATTGCTAAAGACACTCTAAAAAAGAAAAACGAAGTGGGAGGACTTACACTCCCTGACTTTGAAGCTTATTATAAAGCCACAGTTGTCAAAACAGCATGGTACTGGCACAAAGATAGACATATAGATCAATGGAATCGAATTGAGAATTCAGAGATAGACCCTCAGATCTATGGCCGACTGATCTTTGATAAGGCCCCCAAAGTCACCGAACTGAGCCATAATGGTCTTTTCAACAAATGGGGCTGGGAGAGTTGGATATCCATATCCAAAAGAATGAAAGAGGACCCCTACCTCACCCCCTACACAAAAATTAACTCAAAATGGACCAAAGATCTCAATATAAAAGAAAGTACCATAAAACTCCTAGAAGATAATGTCGGAAAACATCTTCAAGACCTTGTATTAGGAGGCCACTTCCTAGACTTTACACCCAAAGCACAAGCAACAAAAGAGAAAATAGATAAATGGGAACTCCTCAAGCTTAGAAGTTTCTGCACCTCAAAGGAATTTCTCAAAAAGGTAAAGAGGCAGCCAACTCAATGGGAAAAAATTTTTGGAAACCATGTATCTGACAAAAGACTGATATCTTGCATATACAAAGAAATCCTACAACTCAATGACAATAGTACAGACAGCCCAATTATAAAATGGGCAAAAGATATGAAAAGACAGTTCTCTGAAGAGGAAATACAAATGGCCAAGAAACACATGAAAAAATGTTCAGCTTCACTAGCTATTAGAGAGATGCAAATTAAGACCACAATGAGATACCATCTAACACCGGTTAGAATGGCTGCCATTAAACAAACAAGAAACTACAAATGCTGGAGGGGATGTGGAGAAATTGGAACTCTTATTCATTGTTGGTGGGACTGTATAATGGTTCAGCCACTCTGGAAGTCAGTCTGGCAGTTCCTTAGAAAACTAGATATAGAGCTACCATTCGATCCAGCGATTGCACTTCTCGGTATATACCCGGAAGATCGGAAAGCAGTGACACGAACAGATATCTGCACGCCAATGTTCATAGCAGCATTATTCACAATTGCCAAGCGATGGAAACAACCCAAATGTCCTTCAACAGATGAGTGGATAAATAAAATGTGGTATATACACACGATGGAATACTACATGGCAGTAAGAAGGAACGATCTGGTGAAACATATGACAACATGGATGAACCTTGAAGACATAATGCTGAGCGAAATAAGCCAGGCACAAAAAGAGAAATATTATATGCTACCACTAATGTGAACTTTCAAAACTGTAAAACAAATGGTTTATAATGTAGAATGTAGGGGAACTAGCAGTAGAGAGCAATTAAGGAAGGGGGAACAATAATCCATGAAGAACAGATAAGCTATTTAACGTTCTGGGGATGCCCAGAAATGACTATGGTCTGTTAATTTCTGATGGATGTAGTAGGAACAAGTTCACTGAAATGTTGCTATATTATGTAACTTTCTTGGGGTAAAGTAGGAACATGTTGGAAGTTAAGCAGTTATCTTAGGTTAGTTGTCTTTTTCTTACTCCCTTGTTATGGTCTCTTTGAAATGTTCTTTTATTGTATGTTTGTTTTCTTCTTAACTTTTTTTTTCATACAGTTGATTTAAAAAAGAAGGGAAAGTTAAAAAAAAAAAAAAGAAAAAAGACAAACAAGGAAAAAAAAAAAAAAGATGTAGTGCCCCCTTGAGGAGCCTGTGGAGAATGCGGGGGTATTCGCCTACCCCACCTCCATGGTTGCTGACATGACCACAGACATAGGGGACTGGTGGTTTGATGGGTTGAGCCCTCTACCATAAGTTTTACCCTTGGGAAGACGGTTGCTGCAAAGGAGAGGCTAGGCCTCCCTGTATTTGTGCCTAAGAGTCTCCTCCTGAATGCCTCTTTGTTGCTCAGATGTGGCCCTCTCTCTCTGGCTAAGCCAACTTGAAAGGTGAAATCACTGCCCTCCCCCCTACGTGGGATCAGACACCCAGGGAAGTGAATCTCCCTGGCAACGTGGAATATGACTCCCGGGGAGGAATGTAGACCCGGCATCGTGGGATGGAGAACATCTTCTTGACCAAAAGGGGGATGTGAAAGGAAATGAAATAAGCTTCAGTGGCAGAGAGATTCCAAAACGAGCCGAGAGATCACTCTGGTGGGCACTCTTACGCACACTTTAGACAACCTTTTTTAGGTTCTAAAGAATTGGGGTAGCTGGTGGTGGATACCTGAAACTATCAAACTACAACCCAGAACCCATGAATCTCGAAGACAGTTGTATAAAAATGTAGCTTATGAGGGGTGACAGTGGGATTGGGAATGCCATAAGGACCAAACTCCACTTTGTCTAGTTTATGCATGGATGTGTAGAAAAGTAGGGGAAGCAAACAAACAGACAAAGGTACCCAGTGTTCTTTTTTACTTCAATTGCTCTTTTTCACTCTAATTATTATTCTTGTTATTTTTGTGTGTGTGCTAATGAAGGTGTCAGGGATTGATTTAGGTGATGAATGTACAAATATGTAATGGTACTGTAAACAATCGAAAGTACAATTTGTTTTGTATGACTGCGTGGTATGTGAATATATCTCAATAAAATGATGATTAAAAAAAAAAAAAAAAAAAAAAAAAAAAAAAAAAAAAAACATTCAGTAAGTTATTTAAACTTGATTTCTTTGACCACCTTTTACAAAAATTGAGAGCATGATAGCAAGTGGAAGCTGATTATTTTAGGAGCTAATGAGAAATGATTCAGGTACATATCCTTCTGTGGTTTAATAATGCAAGGTGAAATAACAAAACATCTCTGCGATTCATTCCAAATGAATGGAAAGGTAATATGCACACTAGAAGAATCTTACCTTGAATCTTATGTCAGTTTGAATTTTGGTATGGGTTTGCAGAAAATTGGAGTTTATACTCTCCAAAAAGACAGGATCTGGGATTCTGATATTCTGTATTTAAGCAAGGCTTTATTGAATGTTTTTCTTTCCATTCTCTCTTCCTTCTAGATTTATACAAAGGAACTTTAACTGAGACTCTGAGAAGGCAAATGTGTGATCCTAATTTTTCCAAAGATTTGAAAATCTAAGGCATATGTTTGGGGGTTAGTGGTGCTGGGAGAGAATCTATAGACAACAATCAGTTCATACACAACAATCAATTCAATGTCAAAACCCGTGTCTGCTAAGTCACTTTATGCATTTATTTGTTTATAAAACACACTAAAATATTAAAAAAGGCATGTATTTAAAACTTAGCAAGTTTAAGTGGTAATCTGATTCAGAGTACATTTCATTTCACCATGCCTTGGAATCTGCAAATGAGATTTGTCCTAAGAAATGGAGAAGCAACCTTTATCCAACAAAGCTTAAGGTTTTTCATTTATTCTCCAGGGAGAATCCTCTCTTGGAAAATACAGTCCTCAGGGCTGATTTTACATCCTTATTCCTCAGGCTATAGATCAGTGGGTTCAACATGGGGGTTACAAGGTTATTCAATATCTGAATTATAGCACCAAGCAAGGGACTGGGGTTGGGTTGTAGATAGATGACGATCACTGGCCCATAAGCACAAAGGATGGCAGTGATGTGAGCACTGCAGGTGGAGAATGCTTGTTGTCTGCCTGCTGCTGAGTGAATTTTTGATATAGTGATCCCAATGCGAGTATAGGAAACAAGGACGAGAAAAAAGCAAATGAGAGACACAAGACCAACATTTGTAAAACCTACCCTCTGGGCTAGAGATGTGTCTTCACAAGCTAGAGGTAAGACGGCAGGTATGTCACAGAAGTAATAGCCCACCTCGTTCGAGCCACAGTAGAGTAACCGGAAGGTGAGGGAGGTTAGGATAATAGTGTGGACGCAGCCACCCATCCAGGACCCAGTGGCCAGGGTGGAGCAGACTCTGCGGTTCATGATGACCGTGTATCTCAAAGGGTGACATATGGCAACAAAGCGGTCGTAGGCCATCACCGTGTACAGGAAACCCTCCGTGCAGCCCAGGAAATGGTAGAAGGAGAGCTGGGCAACACAGCCCTGGAAAGAGATAACTGGACTCTGTCCGGAAAGGTATAACAGCATCTTGGGAGTGGTTGTTGAAGAGAAACCCAGGTCAAACATGGAGAGGTTTCCCAAGAAAAAATACATGGGGGTGTGAAGATGAGAGGAAGAGATGATAGCTGTAAGGATGAGCGCATTTCCCAGGAGGGCACACAAATAAAATGAGAAGAACAGGGTGAAAAGGACAGTCTCTAGTCCCTCCGTCCCAGGGATTCCCAGCAGGATGAACTCGGTCACCAACGTGTGGTTTCTCATTTCTGTGGAAGAATCCTACAGCTTCATGACTTACCTATATCTAATCTACATGTATAATCTTCTTTCTTGCTATTGTCAGGGGAAGCAGAGAATGATGGCAAAACTGAAAAGTGAAGGACAAAATTTTTACACTTACATGTTAAACAAGGGACATAACTGCTGGTGTTGTTGAATGTTGTTTTTCTTTGTTTTCTGGGCAGAAGAAAGGAATCTTCCCCTGCCTAAATCCCCACCAACCTGCAAACTGCAGGCAAGTATCCTGAATTCTTCTTTTTTTTCAATCACTTTCAAATGGAGTGTAACAAATCAAAATGTGCTTCAGCTCCCTTACAATGATGTCCTCTCCAACTCTAGAATGGAAACAATAACAATCCACAAACACAGGAGATTTTAAATAACATCTTGGTCTTCCTTTGGGTATTAATCTTCCAAGTTGGGAACGTCATTGAGCAAGGGAGCAATTAACTTGGTATTATTGGACCTTGGAAATAAGGAGAGAGAAAGAGAGAGAGAGAGAGAGGGAGAACCTGATTAAAGGCAAAATCTTTTGTGATCTCCTTTGTAAAAATATACTACGGTGGAATAACCATTTTCAAGAAAATTCATTTGGCACATATATCATACATATTTCTTGTGCATTTTTATATTTCCTAATTATTCATAGGCATGTGCAGTCTTTATAAATAAGTAAGTTGTAAGCTGTTTTACTACACTGTATGAATGAGGCTTGATCTATCACAAGCAACAGTAATTGGAGTAGCTCAGAGAATAAGAGAAACCAATGAAACTCTAGGCCCAGGAAGGATGGGAGCTTGGCAGCTCTGGGGACCTCAGCCCTAAGGTGTGGGGCAGCCCCAGTGCACAATCATCAGATGACTCAGCCTCAGCTGCCTTCTGTGTCTGTGCCCTGCTCAAGATTCACATCTCACTTCCTAGGCTGAGTCACATGCCTACCCCTGAGACCAGGGTACAGGGTACAGGAGACTGGAGGTGGGCAGTTCTGCAAAAGGGAAGGGAAAGGGCTATTGCCAGAAGAAAGGGGGATGTAATAGGCTGAGAGGCCATCAGAAATATCTCTGTCTTATATTACTTGGTATCTGTTAAAGCCTCCAAACCTAGAATACTTAATAAATATTTTTTTTTCCAGTGGGATGGATTACAAAGTCTTTAGTGAAGGTATTAATTCACCTGTTTATGCATATGTGCTCTCATTTATTCAACAAATATTGAGTACCATTTAAAGGTGGTGGGAGGTGTTAGACATACATCCTCTGCTCAGTCTTATTTAAAACTCTGTTGGGGTCTTCCACAAACAAAGGAAGCAAGAATAGAAGTTAAATAACTTTCCTGAAATCATGGATCTCACCCTGGGGGGAGCTGGGATTTGGCCTTATCCATAGGAGTCTTGAAGTCCTTGCTTTTGTAATACCTCATGAGTGGGATAAGAGCATCCAGCTGATGCAGAGGAGGGACTGATCAGCTTTCCCTGCTATGGGGCATCGTGACTGCTTTCGTAGACAGGTTATATCACAACAGAGTCTTGAAGAGCTTGTAGGGACGTTCTCAAAACACAACGGGAAGAGCATAAGGGATTTATCAGATTCAGGAAGGGCGGGTTACGATGTGCAGGGCTGAGTGGACACTGCACTTTGGGGTGGGGCAGGCTGGGGGAGGCAGCCTGGTGGGAGCTGACACTTGAGAGCCTGGAAAGGGAATTGCCCAGTTTCCCTCTGATTCTTAGGGCCTTGATCAGCTGGTGTGTGTTTGGTGATGGGGGGCTGGAGATTGTAGTTTCACTTAATCCTATCACACTGTAAGTCCCAACGAGCTCATATTTGAGAAGGAAGGGACTGAATGTGGTTAGGAAACTACACATAAGAAGTCCTATTATGACATATTGAAAACAATGAAGCAGTAGGAAAGAGACAGAGAAAGGATTGCAGAGATCTTTGGGAAATTATTTAGAAAACAGAATGTACTTGTCAGATGATTCCCAGATTTCTGCCTAGGGTACCATGTACCATTTCATGGTATAAAGAATGAAAGTCTGTGTGGGTTTACCAAGAAATGATTAAAGATTAAGCCTTAGAAACTTCACTGGCAGCCCCTTCTGAGGTCCTGGGGTGGGCTTCTAGCAGTGTGTTCACATGACCACATGTTTCTGTCAGCTTTGGAAAGTTAAGTTGTCTTTCTATTCTTTTTCTTCAAAAAGGCCCTCTCCTAAATTGAGTAAGTTTTCATGTTCCACAAAACTGGGATCCAGTGTTGAGTTGCGGAAGAAAGAGCAGATTCAGTCTGACTTCTCCGTGTATGAAAAGTCACTAAAAAACAGACACAAACCAACCAAATGATATCAGAAGTATCTTTTGGTCACAAATTTTATGATCTTTCTGATCACAAAGTTTCAGTGCTTAGGGAGCATTTAGGTAGTTTCACTACTCCAAATACTTCTGGAATTTTGGTTAAAAAAAGAAGTAGTGTTTGTGTCATCCATCCAACTAATGTTAAAAGGATATGAAAAGTTTATAATCCCACCATCCGATTTATCCTTGATTGCCTTTAACGCTTTGAAACATGATGACTGGCTTGAAAAAACATTTTCTACAAATAAAGAAGGCACAAAAGGCACTTTTGATTGGCAAAGACAATCTCATTAAATTTACCTTGGTTTGGTAAAAATGTACTCAGGGAAGGCAAGTACCATGGATTATTTTATATGTACAACCAGAACTTTTTAGAATCATGGCAGCATGTGCTAATTTAATTTGATGCTCACAGTGAAAACACTTGTATTCTAAGTTCCCAATGATTAAATATTTTGAGTGATGGTACCCTTCACAAAACAAGTCAGGAATCAAATCACACTGCACAGTTTAATAAAAGAACTAAAAATGGTTTATTATTTCTGTTTGTAGTTCCTTCTCCATGGAGAGTATGAGTAAAAATGTATGGTTTCTAAAATTCTTATAGGCAACAGAACTATAAGTTACATTTGATCTACATCTTTATAGGGAAAGGTTCAATGTTTGATCAGTTATCTGTGTTAAATGTAGATTCCACAGGTGTTGAGAATATATTGAATATTCATATTTAATAAAATTAGACTTTTTAAGGTAGTGTCTTATTTACAGTCTACTCAGCAAAAACCACATACTCAGGATTTTTATTCTCCTCGACACATGGAGGATGCATTAAAGAAACGATCATGCAACAAAGCATTTTACCATTTAGGATATTTAATTTACTAAAGATTAACATTTATTCAGAAAGGCTGTGATGCAAACATAGATTGTAGAAAAAACTAAAACACAGAAAGGTACACCTGATCCAGGCTCTCAGCATGGGACAGGAAGAGTATGGAGTAATGAACATAGTGGAGGGAAAGCCTTTCTCTCTTTGTCTTTACTACAGGTCCTGCCATCTACAATTCAGCCAATAAGGAGAGAGAGTAACCACTAGGTCTCAAGTTTAAGTCACATTTTTCAATCAACTTACTATAGAACCTGTGATGGGGAATTTTGAGACACTGCGGATCACTTAGTCCTCAATTTGCTGGTGAATCCTGTTTTTGTTCTTTATGAGTCAGAGCCCAGGAGTTGAGAATTCTAAGGCCCCAAACCTATATCGATATCAGTGCAAGATGGCATGAGAGCAATTCCATCAGGGGAAAGTAGCAGGATTCCCAGGAAGCAACTATGGTAGGTATTAATGATTTCATACCACTGCCAGCTAGGCTGGTTTGTGATCTGTCTTTAAGAAGACCTAACTGGATGAGCAGGGATGGAGAAGGCAGGGGGTTCATAGAGATTGGACGGAGGCATACTGGAGGAAGGATTTAAGCAATTTGGAACTTATTATGATAATGGTGAGAAAATCTAAGCCAGATAAGTAAGAAGCTAAGTAAAGACAAGAGAGTGCTGGCCAAAGGGGAGAAAGTGATGTGGTTACTGATCAGAGGTTTCAAAGAGGTCATTTATTCATTCTACAAAAATTTATCAGCAGCTACTATGAAGTGCCAAAACTGTACCAAGTTCTGGTGAATGGAAATTAGCCATGATCTGTACCTTCAAAGAGCTTACAGCTTGGTGGGAGAAGGGAGCCATTTATCAATATATAGCTAGTGAATATGTTAAATGTTAGGAAGAAAAGTTCTATGGATTAATAAAATAAAATGGAGAGTATGAAAGTATTTGCACCCTAAATACTCATGTTCCTCTTCCATGTTAATAAATATGTTATTTACATCATAATTCATATGGCTGGATCATGTTCCCTAGTGGTCTGGGAGGGCTTCCCTGAGAAAATGTCTGAGCTGGGGTCTGAAAATGAGGAAGAGCAGAGGGAAGGGCAGGTGCAAACAGTCTAGGAGGGACCGTCTCCTGTGCAAAGCCCCGTGGAAATGTGCACCGAGTGTTTGAAGAACTCGGGGAAAGAGAGGGACAGAGTTTTGATATCAAGATTGTGATACAGAAAATCAAAAGACAAGTCAGGGCCCAGTTTTAAAGACTATGGTCCCTATATTAGGAAATTGGGAAGTTTCAGAGGGTTTTAAACAGCATTATGTTTGAGTATCTGAGAGAGACAGAGAATATGACGAGACCATTCTAGCCCCAGTGGGGAGGGAGGCCGGGGAAGCACAGGAGCATCAGGGAGACATAAGGAAGGTCGTTGGACTAGAGAATTTCCAGATAATCAGTCAGAATATAAGGGAGAAGTGGTAGCCACTAGGTCAGAGAAAAGCTGTGGGAATATATGTGGATTAAGGCCTCACATTAGCCTAATCTGATGACATCAGAATAGATCTTCATTTTATGCTTTCTATGTAACCTTTCTCCCAACTTCTTGTCTTAAAACTTCTCTTCTACAAAATTCAAAAGAAATCAATACAACAGAGTTTATATTAAATAAGAGTAACATGCAAAGCTATAATTGAGATGAAACAAGGAAAATCTAAAACATTAAAACTGTAAAAATTGTTACTTGTTGGAACCAGCACTGCACTAGGAGTTAGGTAATATATACAATTATTTTCAAGTAGATTACTTTATGTTGTTCTAACATGTCCTTTTCCTTTTCATCAGTGCACTATTAAACTAACCAAAACTCTGCACATATATATTCCCTTACAATAAGTAAAAGCGGAACAGTTTTTCAAAGTGTACCAGTTTTTATATACTATGTCCCCCAGAAAATGCCATGTTCTTTGATGCAATCTTGTGGGGACAGATATATTAGTGTTGCTTAGATTGGAATTCTTTGAGTGTTTCCATGGAGATGTGACTCAATCAACTGTGAGTGAAACATTTGATTGGATAATTTTCATGGAGGTGTTACCCCGCCCATTCAGGGTGGGTGATAATTGGATCATTGGAGTTGCATAAAGGAATTCACAGGCAGAGGGAGCTCAGAGCAGCTAAGAGCGATATTTTGGAGAGCAACTGAGAATGACATTTTGAAGAGCAGCTGCAGCTAAGAGAGGACAAAACACCCCAAAAGCAACACTTTGGAAGATGCCATCTTGAAACACAACGTGGAAGCAAGCAGACACCAGCCATGTGCCTTCTAAGCTAACAGAGATTTTCTGGATGCCAATGTCCATCCTTCAGTGAAGGCACCCTGTTGTTGGACACTTTATTTCCTTAAGTCTGTAACTTTGTAACCAAATAAATCCCCTTTATAAAAGTCAATCCATTTCTGGTATTTTGCATAATGGGCAGCATTAGCAAACTGGAACACAAAGTGACTGTACCATTTGACATTCCCAACAGCGAGTTATGGGGAGGAATGGAGGAAGAGGAGTGTCTTCAAGAAGTCTGTGTGTATTAGAGGAGCAAACAGCAACAAATCAAACCAAACTCAAACAAAACAAAACAAAAGCTGAATTCTAGTCCTCATTCTGTCACTGATTAATAATTATTATTTTTGGGCAAGTAACTATTCTTTGAGCTTTACCTTTAAAAAAAGATGATTTTATTTGATCTCTATAACCTGTTTAGCAATAACTTTCTATGATAGTATTTTAAGTCATGTGACACATCTGATCTCTGTACTTAGGGAGATAAGTCTGTAACTTAATTCAGGTTTAGGGACTGCATGGCTGAAATCTCGCCACACATTTGGTCAGTGCCTTCTGCCGGGCTAGGACAAGGCAATGTTTGCTCTCAGCATTATCAGAACAAATCGAATCATTTACTTATTCAATCTTTCACATTCAGGTTATTTTTTTTTGAATAGAGGCAGACATATCGTTAAAAATATTACTTAATATAAATGTCTTCTTTCTGTTCTTCTACTCTACCCAGTGCATACTTTCTGAAATTATCTGTCACATAATATTAAAATACTTTGATTATATGTGCAGTTTTGCTAGACTGAAGATCCTTGAAGAAAATATATATATTTCAACTGTTGTACTCTCAGTGCCTAAAACATACCTTTCATGTATTAGATGAATTAGATATGATTTGTTGAGTAGATGAACTTCCACTGCCTTAAGACAGTCTAGAAACCTTAACATCCATTCTTTCTCTAGCCCCAAATGCAATGAGTGGTATTTTGGTTTGCTAATGCTGCCAGAATGCAAAACACCAGAAATGGATTGGCTTTTATAACGGGGGGTTTATTTGGTTACACAGTTACAGTCTTAAGGCCATAAAGGGTCGAAGGTAACACATCAACGATCAGGTAACTTCACTGGAGGATGGTCAATGGCATCCAGAAAACCTCTGTTAGCTGGGAAGTCACAAGGCTGGCGTCTGTTCCGGAATTCTGGTTTCAAAATGGCTTTCTCCCAGGACGTTCCTCTTTAGGCTTCAGCTTCTTTCCAAAATTTACTCTCAGTTGCTCTTGGGGCATCTGTCCTCTCTTAGCTTCTCTGGAGAAAAAGATTGCTTTCAAAGGCCGTCTCCAAAATGTGTCTGTAAACTGCAGTTCCTCTCTCAGCTCCTCTGTGTTCTTCAAAGTGTCCCTCTTGGCTGTAGCAAGCTTGCTCCTTCTGTCTGAGCTTATATAGTGCTCTAGTAAACTAATCAAGACCCTTGCTGAATGGGCAGGGCCACAAGTCCATGGAAATTATCTAATTAAAGTTATCACCTACAGTTGGGTGAGTTGCATCTCCATGGAAACACTCAAAGAATTACAATCTAATCAACACTAATACACCTGCCCACACAAGACTGCATCAAAGATAATGGCATTTTGGGGGGCATAATACATCCAAACCTGCACAAGTGGGTACACTTGTGAGTTAATTAAAGCACTTCATCAAATACCTGACCTATGATGTTAGAAACATGGGAAGGAGGGCTCCTTACCTCTTTATATTCCTTGTTCTCCCTTCCCAGAAATTTGATCTAGTATTTAAATGGTCCCCAGACCAATTTATGTTCTGCTCAACCTAACTTCTCCTCTCCTCAGTTATTTCTGCAAATGCATTCTTTATTTTAATTGCTTCATCTTCTTCCCTCTCTCTGAGTCCCATTTCCTGCCCTGTGTTTTTGTTCTCTCAAGTACTGAGAAACTTGGCTTTTCTTCCCAGGCTTGTGCTCCAGATGAAATGTAGAGGAGGCTCCATTGGTGACAAAATCACCTCTAACCTCAGGTTGTATTATAATGAGCTTCCAGTCCCTTCTCCTTGAGCTGCAGAGATCTTGGAAATGTAAACATTTTTAGTCTCTGATGGCCTAGAAATTGATAAAGATAATAAAGTATCTCTATTGAGAAAAGACAAAGAGAGAGAAAAATTGTGAGAAACCGTAAGGAGTAAGATAATTGTTAAAAAGAAAAGAAAAATCAAAAAGGCAAAAGAGAATATCACAGAAAAATCAGAAAAAAACAAAAATAATACACAAATTATACTCTTCTACCTTAGCATATTTGCATGTTATCTTCCAGATTCTCTTTCATGCAACCATTTTCCACATGGTTCCATCAAAATGTTTATTCTATATGCAGTCCTGTTTCTGTACTAATAGCAAAAGCATACAAAAGCAGAAGCTATACAGAAATGTGTGATAACAGTTCCCTGTAATATTTGGGTTATTTCCATTGATCATGCTGCCACCCTTCGTGAGAAATTGGTTGGAGCCAGAGAAATTGGATGGTTCCCACAGCGGATTCCCTCACTCCCCCAAAATACCCAATATATACTGTCAACAGCAGCAAACATATATAAAGACCTTTATTTTTGTAAAATACTTCTGTGTGTATTTTCTTATTTGACCTTTAAAAAAATCCTTAAAATATATATAGAATGACTTAGTATTATATCTTTTCTTATTTCATAAGGAAAGATTGGCTTAGAAAAGTGAGATAACTTGCCCAAAGGCCGCACAGCCAGTATTTAGCAGAAATGGATCTTAATAGATCTTCAAATGAGACACTACCGCTCTCTCTCAGAATGTTTGCTCTAGATATTTAACCATCATATTAGTAGGATCTACAAGAGAATGTATAACATGAATCTAGAATCATGCCGGCTTTATGATCGATAACCATGGTAGATCCAGGGATAAATTTAAAAGCTGGAAAGCACTTGGGACTGTGTACAGATGCACAAATATTTTCCCACTTAAGAGTATCTCAGAAAGTAAAACAATTATATTGTAGCATTAATGATTGCAGAATGTGCTTGCAAATAATTGAACGTAATCCCATCTGGGGCAATTGAAATTTTCTCTAAGCTCTGGAGACCATAAGCAATAATGGAATACTTATGGTCCAAATCAGTATCTATGTCACCTAAAAACATGATTAGGTGCATCTGTGATTCAAACAATACTTTCAAGACAAGAAAGTCTAATAAATTGCAGTAAACTTCTAAGATATGTCTCCCAGGGCTGGGGTTTCATAGGCAAGTTGAATAGGTTTCTGGACACTTGCTTTCATTTTCTTTGAAGTGAAAGGATGAGGTCAGACTTCCTCTACTCCTTGAAAAATATTCTTGAGAAGCTTGGGGCTAAGAGGCCCTATTCTGGAAGTCCTCAGTACCCCAGGTGTGGATAGACTGATTCCTGCCTGTGGGACTTGTACCCAAGACAACAGACTATCGTGCTCTCTGTAGGTGAAACAGTTTTCTGACACCTGATGGAAGGGAAAGTCACAAAGGGGCAATATGGATCTTGGGGACACACATATCAGTGCTGGAAGTCCCCCTTCTGCATGCTGGGACTTAGTGAAAGTGCTGACTGTGTAGGGGTTTATGGGCAGAGAGTATTGATATATTGTATGCATATTACGGAAGGTCTGTACTTCCATTCAGATGTTTTTTCATGCCACTTGGCTTCCCTATTCATCAAGCTGCCTTCCGGAGGTATGGATGATGGCCTTTAGGACAGGATTCCCTGATGTGCACATCTGGCTGATGGTATTTTGCTACACTCTGGTTTAGTGTTTCTTGACCATGTATGAAACACAGGAACACTTATTGAAATCACAAATTCGTTTTCCTACTTCAGATCTACAGTATCAGAATTTTTGGAGGTGGAGCCCATTTTATCATGTGCCCTGAATGATTTTTTCAGGCAAACTAACATTTAGGAATCTGTTCCAGTGATAGCTCTGATAGCTTGGCACCTTAGGGTGTTGGGCATGTTGTGACACTTGGTCTTTGGAGATGGTCCTTAATCTCTTAGGTCCTATCTAGAGTTCTCAGGGTCTTTGAGATGAAGTAGAAGGAAACTACTGGTCCAGGAGTCCTAAATCTAGGGATTCTACAGCCTCTGGGGCTTCACTTCATGAATTACCAGAATGTCTCTGCAAAATTTTGAGTTTGGTAATTTTTTTTTTTTTTTTTTTTGGAAGAAGTGAAGATGAGCAGCTATTTTTCTAGTTAGGTGCAGCAGCTTTGTTATTGTTTATGGCCTTTGTTCCCCATCTGTGTTTGCTGTCTGAATTAAGTGATGTGCGTTACGTCACCTAGAAGGGCACAAAAGTTTTTCTGTACCTCTGCAAATACAAGCAGCCATCTATTGTTCGCTTTGCTCTTGGGGAGCAAAGCATAGGCTATGGTGTGATTCACTCCTGGATTTGATTCTTTGTTCTGCCACTTACCAACTGTGTGGTCTTGAGTAAATAACTTTATCACTTTGAGCTCTGACATTCTCACTGGTAAAATGGAACTAAACATTTACGTCATTGAGTTACTGTTACTGAGATAATGTTTGTAAAATGGCTAGATCCATACCCAACAAATATCGATTCATTTTGCCTTTTCTTTCCCTCTCTGTTCCATACTCTTAGTCACTGAGGAGCATGTTTGCATGTGCACATCTGTGTGTGTGCATGGGTGTGGCCATGGGAAGGGGGGCAGCTCAGATCTATATATCAGGAGATCTCGGGCGGCCATTTTCAAGATGCTTTTTCAGGAACACCAGAAATTCTTGAGGGATTAGAATGGACAGAAAGCAGGGTCTTGCTTTGATTAGCTTGACCTGGTAAAAATAAACTATATCCACTGTAAACGAGGTATGATTTGGTTCTGGGTCGTCCCCCTTTGAATCCTCCTGGCCCTGGGGGAACTGGAAATAAAAACTTAAATTTAATCGAAATCTCTGTATGTCATCGAGCACCATTAACATTTCTTGGGTAAACATCTAGCAAAGCACAACACGGAAGACCAAATGTAAGCAAAGTGTCCTTACTCCACTGAGCCTCAGCGATATTAGGGCTGCACAGCCCCGCGTCGCAGAATCTGGCAAAGCACAAGCAAAGCCGCGCTGCTCTCGGGCAGCCACGGAGACCCGCGAGGGAACCACAGTGTGAGCGGAGCAGCGCCGCCTAGTGGCTGTTTCCCAGAACTCGCGGTCACGATGCTTTGGTGATAGTGATTGGAGGTTGCCTGTGGGTGCTGAGGTTATTCCCAAACCTAAAAGCTTCACCCAAACGCCTCAGAAGCCCCTCGGTGAAGGGTTCAAAAACAAAAGAGAAAACAAAACATCACCACATCTCTGCTTCTGCCTGTCTACTTCTCTAGCTCTCTATGGCTTTATACTGGCTCACCTGGCTTTATAGTTTTCTCATTCCTGACCAAAGAATTCTCTCTCCTCTGTGGTAGCACCGGAATTTTGGTGTCTGGATAGAGAAAAGAGGGGAGAGGAAGGAGAAAAGCTCACCTCGCCAAATCATTCTCTTTTCTCTGAACGCATACAGCTTTGTACGACTTCTTGATCTTTGTGTTCTACCCCACTAGAGAAATTTTCCTAGAGGAAGCAAAGGAGAATAACAGAGTATGGTGTCAGAAAAATCCATAATTTTATTGCTTTAGCAGGAGCACAGCTGCTTTTCACATCTGTGACCTCACTTGATCGCAGTACTTCAAATCCTGTGTTCTTTGTTTTTTAACATACAGGAGAACTCTTAGGGTTCACAGATCTTGCCACAGGATGCATGTACCCAGTTGCATTTTTAATGATTATACCGTGCCAGGGGTGGAAAATAGATACAATTATTATACGGGAATGAGGATCAAGGATTTGCTGGGCGCCTCATAGAAAGCCTTTGTTATATGTGAATGATTACTCTAAGGCAGATGCTATGTTAAGAGTTATACACAGGGCCCCAGCCCACCTTTAATTCAACAACAATAATAAAGAACACAGTAAACTACCTAGATTATCACCTTCCAACTCAGGTGGAAAACCTGACATAACTATAAAGACATTGCTTTAGCTAAATCAACTTTGGCTTATCCATATTAACAAAGAAGAATAACACAGATAATCTAAACATTTCTTTTTGCCTTTGGAATGCATTTGTTCTTTTTTTTTTCTTTGGAATGAGATGTCCTCCCCATATATTTGTGTAGTAGCATATTTCAAGTAATTTTTGGTTCCAAAAGAAACTACTTGCATGGTGAGGCAGCATTATACACACACACATACGCACATATATACATATATATCATATATAATATATGCAGATGATCATATATGTTCATAATAGCATGACCTGAGATTTATTTTACTAAACTTTATCAAAATAATAATTCATACACTGGTAATGTGTATGCTGCCTTGTGCTTAAAATACTTGACTCCAATACACATCAAAGCAATAACCTTGCTAGGACAAGGATAGGTAGAATAGATGAATATCAACAATATTTAAGTTTAAGGATAAGCAACAATATTGTATCATAAATGTCAACTCTTCTAATACCATAAACCTCATCATTCATGACTGGTTTGTTCTGGTTAAGAATTGAACTTTTTGTGATTTTGTAGTACATGAAAATCCCTCCTCTATATGTTAGCCTAGTTTCATCCATTTATCAGCTCATGATTTTCTGGACAGGAGAGAACAAAGTATTCTTACTGAATTGGATGATTGATGGGATGAGGGATGTTGAAAGGAATAAGTCCTAGGCCCCAGGGGCACAGTGATGAATGAGAAGTGGCCCCTTCCCTCAACAAGCTCCCAAACAGGAGGGAAGATCAGCACATGCACACATGTGGTGGACGAAGTGCTCAAGTGGAGGTTGGTACAAAGGGAAAAAAGGAAATGTGTGTAAAGAGCTAAAGGAGTGTGCGTGATGCTCATGGCACTTTTACCCAAGAAAATAAATTGTTTTAGAGTAAGGACCATGCTTTATTCACCTTTGCCCCACCTCCAGAAATTCAAGGTTTTTAACATAATAGACAATTTATTGTGAAATAATCTGAAGTGATGCCATAATTTTTCCGAAACCCAGCTCTGAATTCATCCATTTGCCAGGTTTCAAATGCCATGTGTTGCTTCAAGGGTGCCCCAGGTGGATCATCCAGAGGTCACGAGGCACCTCCTGACAGATACTCTGAAGAACCATTACTAGGACTGAAGGGCTGGGCTCAGAGTCATCTCTGATGCAATTAGCTTCCATAATCAGTAGAAACTAGGAACATTGATCCACTGCCTTTATCCAAAACATACTTGTCATTTTAAGTTCTGCACACTTTCCTTATGTTATCTGCTTCCCAGTTCCTTTGTTTATGCCTTTAGCTACATCTTGAATATCCCTGCATATTCTCTCTGTTTAAGTGAATTCTCCCCACTTTTGAGACAGTTTAAAATCTATCCATCTATAGAGATTGCCTGTATCACAGTACACAGCAGCGCTCTGCCTGTCTCTGAGCTCACACAGTACCCACTGCCAATTCCTTGGAGCACGCCTGTGGTGTTTCCTCATCCAGAAGTTTCCCAGGGTAAGGCACATCTGGGAAGTACATCCACCCCACAGGATTGTGAGCTCCTCAAGGGACGAATTTTGAATCCCATTTCTATGTGCCTAATCTATAGTAGATGCTCAAAATATACTTATTAAATAAATAAAAGTTTCCACCAATTTTCACTTACAATATGTAACTGGAAATCTGTCTGCCTCTATATTTTGAAAATACTTTCTGTGAGAAACAATTTTCTTTTCCTCATCCATTCCAAACTTTTAACACCATGATTCTGAATATTTTTCCAGTGAGGAACTATTCTAAATGCATTTCTCTGGAAACAAGACCTCATTACATGACTAGGTTTCCTCATGTGCAAAAGATTATCACAGTCCAGGGACAGTTCTTTACAGATCTACAGGCTGCTAAACCTCAGGAGATGAGAAACCCTTGGGGCCTCCTGGGCTTTATACTTCTATACCCCAAATACTCGAACTGATTCACTCAGACCTAGTTCCTGTTAACTGTGATGTTAAGACACTTAGAGAAGAAGGTCTAATGATTCCATCTTTATTCCCAAAGTCATGAGGATTGGAAAAAGAAGAGATACTCACCTAGAGGCTTCAGGAGGGAGGTGAGTTACAGAGCTATGATGTCCCTATTACATGGTTATTAAAACATGTTCAAAATCCAACTCCCGGCCATCCACAAGAGCTCTAGAGTCCCTGTGACCAAGGAGGGGAGGGACCGAGGGCGTGACCATGCATCTTCGACCCTCACCTTGTCTAAGCAACCTGGTGTCTAATCTGGGAATTAATAATCACCAGCTTTTAAAATAGGGATTATATATTTATAAAATATATTTATATAGACCGCTACACTACACAAATTGTATTTATTGATGTTCACACATTTATTATTATTATTATTTTACAAATTAAACCATGAAGCTCAGAGGTTCTATGATGAGTCAGATGTTGCACTGCAAATGTTAGTGCTGGAGTTGAACAACATCTTATGACTCATGGACTGGTGCTCTTTGTGCCACCTCTGTGCTGCTGAGATTTGTAAATTAGGTCAGAATTGGGAAAATATACATATATATTCTAGACCAGTGCTGTCCACTACCATAGCCACTAGACACATTTGGCTACTGAGCATTTGAAAGGTAGCTAGTCTGATTTGAGACGTGATGTTAGTATAAAACACATTCTGGATTTCAAAGATTTGCACACACAAAAAAGGTAAAATATCTTCTTAAAATTTTCTATATTCATTATCTGTTGAAATGATAATATTTTGGCCATTTTACGGATACTTTATGGTGCCTTTGAAATGTTTGAAAACATCTTTTTATACTTTTGAATTACTAAAAATGCAACTGAGCTGTCAGGTCTGTCTGGGTAGTTGATTATTTTGGATGGTACTCAGGCATACAACATAAAATTTTATCCCTAGTCTAGTGGAGCCTTGCTCCTGAAAATTGGGAAGTAGTGCAGCTACTGTTTAGTAGATGGTTAAATAAATTATATCCTATTATTGTTCATTTTTCCACGAATTAAGACTTAATCTGTAAAACATTGCTTTACACAAACACAAAATCTTAACATAATTTATTGTAATAAATTATTTGATATGCATACCCCTGAGTTCACACATAGGTGGCAAAATATTGAAATATAAAATTGTACAGGTCCTGTCCTTCATCTGAGGAGGCTTTCCTCGAAGAGATGTTTTCAGAGATTAGGTTTATGTGATCATGAATTTGTCCAGGTCCATAGAACAGCAGAGGGAGGGTCAGAGGAGGAAACAAGAAAGAAAAAATATTTTTAGTTTTAGGAGAGAATAACCTACAGTATTGCCTCTCAAACTTTAAATATTGGTGGGATAAGGGAACTCCAGTTCAGTGGTTTCGCTAGAAAAACCTGGGCCACGGGGAATTGTGGACAAGCTGGAATTCTGCCTGTCTAATTTG
This sequence comes from Choloepus didactylus, assembly GCF_015220235.1. Classification (NCBI taxonomy): domain Eukaryota; kingdom Metazoa; phylum Chordata; class Mammalia; order Pilosa; family Megalonychidae; genus Choloepus; species Choloepus didactylus. The sequence continues at coordinate 141,387,237 of NC_051312.1, read as the reverse complement.
ACTCTTTCTCTCATGCTGATTCTAATCCAGTAGGTCTGGAATAGGACCCGGGTTTACGCATTTCGAACATGCTCCCAGGTGATGCTGCTTGTCTGTGGTCCACACATTGAGTAGCAAAGACCTGAAGCACAGAGATGATTTGGGAACTAGGAAATGCAGGAAAGAGCAACCTAACTGGCTTGACTACAGGGCATAAGGATGAGGGAAACTGGGATAAAACAAAGACATGGGCAGGACCATGGGCATTTAACTTTGGTAGGAAATGGGGGAAATGTGGGAAAATTAGATATGTGATGAAAAGTGGCCAGAGTATTTGTGACACTCAGGACAGAAAAAAAACCATGAGAGTAAAGACAAAAACAAAACAAAACAAAGCCCTAGTATATAGATCTTCTCGCACACTCCTTTGCTATTTCTCTCTGTGGTCTCTATGACTAGACCATATCTGTGCATAATATCAGGTGATGGATGAAGGGAAAGGAAGACTCCAGGGTATTACAGTAACAAGCAAAGGATTTTCTCTTTTGCACGTGATTCCCCTGTCTGCCTCCCTCAGGATGGAAGAAAAGAGCAGATCCAAGAGGCATGTGTTGTGGGCTGTGTGGACTTTGGATACCTGCTCCATGACATGAAACTTCTTTGTTTTGAACTGAGAGAGGGATTGGGGCATCAGGACAAAGCATCTGCACTTTGGGAACTCAAGGGGCCAAGGGAAGTGTGCTTGGCCCAAGATGGCAATGACAGGTGGGAACCAAGAAGTCACAGCAGCTTCCTGAACAGCCAGGGAGAAAAGTAGACCCTGGGTTGGCAGGTTGAGGAAATGCTAAACCAGATGTCTGAGCAGGGCTTTGTATAATAGCTGAGAAACATGAGAATTGAGAGAGGGCTCTGTGCCCAGCCCAACACTAAAAGGAAAATGGCTCGATACCTCAGAGATAAGGCCTCCCTTGAACTTGGGTCAGGGAACCCCAAGCCCTGGGTCACTTTTGCCTCCCTCCTGAGGAGAGGGGTGACTGGAAGGCAGGAAGGCTGTGCGGGTTGCTGGCAGTACTCTTTTTTTTTTTAATTCATTTTTATTGAGATATATTCACAGACCATGCAGTCATACAAAACAAAGCATGCATTCAATTGTTCATAGTACCATTATATAGTTGTGCATTCATCACCAAAATTAATGTTTGACATTTTCATTACCACACACTCAAAAATAATAAAAATAAAAATTAAAGTGAAAAAGAACAATTAAAGTAAAAAAGAACACTGGGTGCCTTTTTTTTTCTCTTCCCCCATTTTTCTACTCATCCATCCATAAACTAGACAAAGGGGAGTGTGGTCCATATGGCTTTCCCAATCCCATTGTCACCCTTCATAATACACTTTTATACAATCGTCTTCAACATTCATGGGTTCTGGGTTGTACTTTGATAGTTTCAGGTACTTACTGCCAGCTCTTCCAGTTCATTAGAACCTAAAAAGGTTTGTTGTCTATATTGTGCATAAGAGTGCCCACCAGAGTGACCTCTCAGCTCCTTTTGGAATCTCTCTGCTGGCAGTACTCTTATTAGGCTCCCTGGAGTTCCCCTGAGTGCCTCAGGCTAGAGAATCAGGCTCAGCCAGACACAGCCAGAGACCCAGCAGGCAGAGCCCTTTGTGGGAGGTCTAGCCATCAGCCAGCTGCACTGAAGTGTCAAGAATAGGTTTCCACCTGGAAATCGGTTTGCAGAAAAACAGAAAGGCATTTTCCTCGAATGTGCTCTGAGCCACACTGCTACCTACAAAGTGCTGAAAGGGAAGGAAGGAAGGAAGGAAGGAAGGAAGGAAGGAAGGAAAGGAGGGAGGGAGAGAGGCAGGGAGGGAGGGAGGGAGTAAGGAAGGATAATCATTGCTCTCATCCAATAAGTTTGGTAACTACTGTATGTTATATAACCTTCTGGGAGAATCTGAGACATCCTTCAGTTCAGAAACCTGTTTATCTTTATGTAACTCACATTTCTGAAACTCCTAGGATCCTCAGCTACTTATTTAATGTAACACCTATAAACATACCCCTGGAATTAAGACTCTGCTGACTACCCTTGGGAACCTTGACACAGGAAATCATAATTTGTTGTTACCTTGGCAACAAACACTTTCTCTGTAGAAAATCCTGCAGACAGAACCATTCCCAGGAAAATGTGTCATTAGCAAGTATTTCCAGGGCCCCTGCCTCTTCTTTATGCACCTCTTCAACCGATTTGCCTTAGCAAAACCTCCCCATGGTCTTCAGCATTGGTCACATCTCTCATTCTGGAGTGAAAGGTTTTGTCCTTTGATAAAGGAAATTGAGACACTGGAGGGGATGTGAAAGTGAACTTATGGTTCCTCAGCTGTACAGGTAGGTAGATTCTTATACCATTTTGTCTGGGTTCTTGTCTTTTTGGGGATCAAAGTCCCCATGCATCAAAGGTGGCGCAGGCTTAGTGCCAAGGGGATAAGGGAACTCCGGTTCAGTGGGTTCAAGCCTAGAAAAACCTGAGCCATGGGGAATTGTGGACAAGCTGGAATTCTGCCTGTCTAATTTGACTCTTTCCCTCTCATCTCCACAGGTTTCCCAGAAGAGAATGGGTGTGAGAAACTGTTCCACAGTGCCCGAGTTTTTTCTTTCAGGATTAACTGACCAACCAGCCCTTCAGCTGCCCCTTTTCTGCCTCTTCTTAGGGATGTACATGGTCACTGTGGTGGGAAACCTTGGCATGACCTCAATTATTGGGTTGACTGATCAACTCCACACCCCCATGTACTTTTTCCTCAGTTGTTTGTCTTTTATAGATGTCTGCTATTCTTCAGTCATTATCCCCAAAATGCTGGCAGGGTTTTTATGCAAAGGTAAAAGGATCTCCTATTCTGGATGCATGACTCAGCTGTTTCTCTTCTGTATTTTTGTCATTTCCAAATGCTACATGCTGGCAGCAATGGCCTATGATCGCTACGTTGCCATCTGTAGCCCACTGCTCTACAACGTCATCATGTCCCCTCGGGTCTGCTCTCTGCTGGCGGCTGCAGTCTTCTCAGTAGGTTTTACCGATGCTATGATTCATGGGAGTTGTATCTTAAGGCTGTCTTTCTGTGGAACAAACATCATTAGACATTATTTCTGTGACCTCGTCCCCCTTATTAAACTCTCCTGTTCCAGCACTTCCATTGATGAGCTTTTGATTTTTGTCATTGGTGGATTTAACATGGTGGCCACCAGCCTGACAATCTTCATTTCTTATGCTTTTATCCTTTCCAACATCCTCCGCATCAGTTCTAAGGAGGGCAGGTCCAAAGCGTTTAGCACCTGCAGCTCCCACCTGACAGCTGTGCTTGTATTTTATGGCTTTATCATGTTCATGTATCTCAAACCCACTTCCGGCAGTTGGGTCACCCAGGAGAAAGTGTCCTCAGTGTTTTACACCACCGTGATTCCCATGGTGAATCCCCTGATATATAGTCTGAGGAACAGGGAAGTGAAAAATGCACTGATGAAGCTCTTAAGAAGAAAAATATCTTCATAATGAATACACTGTTTATTAAAGTTATGTACTCAATCAATATTCATGTATTCATAATCATTTATTTGCATATATTTGTTTATACCTTGCCTCTAGATTATTAAATATGTTCACACACAAGAAGATTAATAGAATGTAAAATAAGCCTGCAAGTGAAAAATAAGCAAATATTTTAAATTTAAAGCTTAATATCATTGCTGGGATTGAACATCAAATTTTACCTTTAATTTCCAAAAAGAAAAATATACTATATAGTCATATCAGATAAAAATCATGCCAAATTCTCTTGGAGAGACAAAGCATTTCCTCTTCTTTATCTCACTCAAAAAGTCATTTCTCTTAGGGAAATTTTCATAGAAAACATTGAGCAGTGTGATGGAGATCATCGCAACAATTTCACAATTAATGAGGAAGAATTCTTTGCTATTGCTTTTTTGAAAAGGGCTTATTAAAGGCCAATGTTTTATTAAGAGTGTAATTCAGTAAAGGAGATTCAGCAAAGGCTAAGCTAATAGGGTCCCAGTATTTGGCCCTGGAAGATCTGAGGATAAGACTTAAACTATCTAGACTAGGAGATGATGTTCAGACAACGTTACCTAAATATCACTTTTTTTTTTAAAGCTGGGCCAGTAATTATGCAGTATTATACTACTTTCTATTTGTTTCTTTGGAGTTCATCTTTTACTCTGGGCTGTAAACTAAGTGTCTTTATTTCCCTCCATATCATATGTTTTGAATTAAATATAATGAAAAAGTTAATTGTTTTCAAGAATGAATTCTTATATGACCAACCAAGATAATGTATGAGGCGTGTGATATGTTAATTAATGTACTTAGCATGTGCTTATCATGCATACTATGTGCCCAGTACTAGAATATCAAGGTGAATATGATGTTAATTAAAACAATTGATCTTGTAATTTCAAGTGTTTCCACAAAGTGAACTCCAGATTCAGCTGGTTTCACTCATAAATTCTATCAATCATTCAAGAAAGAAATGATAACGATTTCGCATAAAGGTTTTCAGAAAAGGAGACTCAACAATTCAGGACTCAAATTACATGGACAACATTACCCTGATGCCTAAACCATACAAAAACTGTGCAAAAAGAGACAATACAATATCCTTCATGAACCTTTGTGCATGAATCCTTAACAAAAAATTAGCAAATTGAATCCAGTGATATACGAAAATGATAATACATCAAGATAGAAAAATGAAGAATGTGTTCAGGATTGTTTTAACATTCAAATAGCAATCAATGTAATGACCACATGAACAATAAAGGGAGGAAAATCATATCAAAGAATGAATGCAGAAGTAGCATTTGACAAAACTTGTCATTTGTTCCTGAAGAAAATCTTTCAACAAAATAAAAATTTTTTTTCTTAGCCTGATAAAAAGGCATCTCTGACACAATTACACACAACATCATACTTAATGGTAAAAGATCTAATTCTTTATTCCTCTAAGATTGGAAGCAAGGCACAATAGTTTACTGTCACCAGTTTCTTTTCAACATTTTATGGGACTTCTCAGGTAGTACAATAAGACAAGGAAGAGAAACCTGGAGTGTGGATCAGAAATGTGGAAATAAAACTGTCTTCATTCACAGGTGAAATATTTATGTCAAAGATCATAAGGAATCTATAAAAATATTTTAAAAAAGCTACTGGAACTAATTAAATTTGGCAAAGTCATAGAAAACTTCAATGAAAAATCAATTGTATTTTGTATACTACTAACGGACACTTTGAAAATACGATTTTAAAAGAAAACATTTACTGTGGCAGCAAACACATGAAATACTTGGTGTGCCATTTTGAAGCTGTTATGTACCCCATAAAAGACTGTTCTTTTAATCCACTCTTGTGGGGACAGACCTATGTGGGTGGGACTATTTAATTAGATTGTTTCGTGGAGATGTGACTCTTACCAGTTCAAGGTGGGTATTAATTAGTTTACTGGAGTCCTTAAGAGAGCTCAGGGGGAGTGAGAGAGAGAGAGAGCTCAGAGGTGACACAGACACAGATGTTTGGAGATACTAAGCTAAAAGATGAAGCCCAGAGTTTGCCCCGGAGAAGTTAAATGAGAACCCACAGATGCTTAAGAGCAAGCCACTGGAATCAGAAGCTGAAACCAATGCAGCCTGGGAGAAAAGGACTGGCAGACACCAGCTATGTGCTTTACCAGCTGACAGAGGAGTTCTGGATGCCTTTGGCCTTTCTTCAGTGAAGGTATCCTCTTGTTGATGCCTTAGTTTGAACACTTTTACGGTGTTACAACTGTAAATTTGTAAACTAATAACCCCCCATTGTAAAAGCCAATCCATTTCTGGTATACTGTATTTTGGCAGCGTTAGCAAACCAGAACACTTAGGAATATATTTAATTGAATATCTACAAGACCTATACCCTGTTCAATGATTGACAAGCTCAATATTATTATATTACAGATCCAATCCAATTCAAGCTAATACCAAGTAAATGCCCAGTTGTAGAAATTGCTAAGGTGATTCTAAAACATACAGAAATATGTAAGATTTAGAATTGCTAAAACAATTCAAAAAATTGAAACAAAGTTGCAGAAACTTCATAACCTAGTTTCTTGATTTACTAGAAAGCTATAGAAATCCAAAAATGTGTTATTGGCATAAAGAGACAATGGTGTGTGATAGCATGTCCAGAAATAGATCCATGGGAGGAAAAATAGTGATTTTCAACAAAGCTGCCATGGTAATTCATTGGGACAATATAGTCTTTCCAAAATTTTGCTGGAGAAAATGGATATCTATGAGATAGAAAGGAACACAGGCCCTTTTCCCAAATGCCACACAAAATTTAATTTGAAGTGGATCTTAGACCTAAACATAAATACCAAAGCTATGAACTTCTAGAATAAACATTGCAGAATGTCTTCACAAACTTGGGAAAGGAGAAGATTTCTTTGGTAGGTCACAAATCTCAGATAATTAAATTTTAAAAATTGATAAAATTGGGCTTCATAAAAAATTGTATCTTTTTCTTTTTGAAAGACACTGTTAAGAAAATGAAAAGGCAAGCCCTGAACAAAGAAGGAATAACCATAATACATATATCTGACGAAGAACTTGTATACAGGATATATAAAGAAATCAGACAAGTATATAATAAAACAAACAGTCCAATTAAAACTGCACAAAGGTTTTGAATAGATGCTTCACAAAAATGATAAAGGAATGGCCAATAAGCACATGAAAAGTTTCACAATATCATTAGTTATCAGGGGAAATGCAAGTTTAAACCACAATGTGATACCAATGCACAACCACTGAGAACAATGATAACATGTGCTAGTGAAAATGTGGGCAAACTGGAAATCATCCGTTACTGATGGGAATATAAAATGGTACTGTGAGTCTGGAAAACAGTATTGCAGTTACATACTATATTACACAACATTTGATCCTGCTATTTCACTCTTAGGAATTTACCCAACAGAAGTAAAACATGTCCATGCAGCTTTTACACAAAGTGTTCATAGAAGCTTTCTTCATAATAGCCCAAAACTGCAAACAATCAAATTTGCCTCAACGGGGAAAAATTAAGCAAATTGTGATCTATACATATAATGGAATACTGCTTAACAATTTAAGGGAAAGAACTACTGATACACATTATTGTTACATGGACAAATCTTAAAACCATTATGCTAAGTGAAAGAAGCCAGATATAAAAAGTAATTATTTTATAATCCAATTTATATGAAAGTAGGAAAAACAAATCTCATCTGCAGTGACAGAAAGCAGTATAGTGGTTGCATAGAGTCATAAGTGGGAATAATTTGTTTGGAAAGAGACACAAAAGAACATTTTGGGATGATGGAAACATGCTCCGTATTGATTGTGGTGGTAGTTACATGGATATACCCATTTCAAAACAAGTAAACAGACAAAACTATTAATTGCACACTTCAAGTTGATGGACTTGGTGTGAATTCATTTTAATAAGTAACTAAAAAGAATCAAATGTCTGACTCCAGGGAGGATACAAAATGTTGTGACAAGTCAACATCCTTGTTACAATAATAAAAAAGGATATATTGCAAATTCCATATTATTAACAATACCCAGAAGTTTAATACAATAGAAATATCATTGTTTTAGTTTGCAATTCCCTAATGACGTTTGATATTGAGCATCTTTTCATGTGCTTTTTTGCCCGATGTATATCTTCTTTGGGGAGATGTCTGTTCAGATCTTTTGTCAGCTGTGTAATTGAGCTTTTTGGTTTTGTTGTTGAGTTTTAAAGATTCTTCATGTATTTTGGATACAAGTCCTATTCAGATACACGATTTGCCATAAGATACCACAACACACCTATTAAAATGTCTAAAATCTAAAACACCAATGAAAGCACATGCTGGTGAGGATTTGGAGCAATGGGATCTCTCATTCATTGCTAGTGAGAATGCAAAATAGAACAGCCACTTTGGAAGATAGCGTGGCAGTTTCTCACAAAGCTGAACATAGGCTTACTGTATGATCCAGCAACCTCATCCCTAGGTATATACCCAAGTGAGTTGAAAACATGTCCACACAAAAACTTGCACATGAATATTCATAGCAACTTTATTCATAATTGCCCAAAATTTGAAGCAACCAAGATCTTCTTCAACAGGTGAATAGATCAACCAACTGTTGTACATCCATACAATGGAGTATTATTTTGTGATAAAGAGAAATGAGCTATCAAGCTATGAAAAGACTTGGAAGAAACTTAAACACATATTGCTAAGTCTGTAAAAGCTACATACTTTATGATTCCAGCTATATATCATTCTGGAAAAGACAAAGCTATAGAGACAGTAAAGAGATCAGTAGTTGCCAGAGGTTTAGGGGGAGGAGGGAGAAGGTTGAATAGGTGGTGCACAGGGCCGGTTTTAGGACAGTAAATCTGTATGATGCTGTAATGATGTGTACTGTGTTGAATAGTGTTTCCCAGAAATTACATCTACCTGTGGCCTCAGAATGTGACTTCTTTGGAAATAAAGTCTTTGCAGATGTCCTGAGTTATGTTCAGATGAGGTCATACTGGTCCAGCATGATCCAGCATGAGCGTCTCCACATAAGACAAGGGAATATGTGCAGAGTCACGGAGGGAAGGCAGCATGTGGAAATGGAGGAAGATTGGGAGGGAGGCTGCCACAAGCCAAAGAATGCCTGGAGGTGCCAGAAGGTGAAGGAGGGAAGGACGGCTCCTTCCCTACAAGATTCAGAGTGAGCATGGCCTGCCAACATCTAGTTTCAGACACCTAGCCTCCAAAACTGTGAAAGAATACATTTCTGTGGATTTAAGCCATCCAGTATATGGTTATTTGTTACGGCAACCCTTGGAAACTGCTATGTGGTGGATACATGGCATTATGCATTTGTTAAGCTCCATAGACCATGTGCTGGTTTGAATGAATTATGTCCCCCAGAAAAAGCCATATTCTTTGATGCAATCTTGTGGGTCAGACATTTTATTGCTGATTAGATTGGAATCCTTTGAGTGTTTCCATGGAGATGTGACCCATGCAACTGTAGGTGATAACTCTGATGAGATAATTTCCATGGAAGTGTGGCTGCACCCATTCAGCATGGGCCTTGATTACTGGAGCACTACATAAGTTCAGACAGAAAGAGGAAGCTTGCTACAGCCAACAGGGACACTCTGAAGAATGCACAGAAGTGGAGAGAGTAGCTGCAGAGGAGAGACAGTTTGAAGATGGCCATTGAAAGCAGACTCTTGCTCCAGAGATGCTGAGAGAGGACAAACACCCCAAGAGCAGCTAAGAGTGACATTTTTGAGGAACCGCAGCCACCATTGGCCATCCTCCAGTGAAGGTACCCGATTGTTGATGTGTTAGCTTGGACACCTTGTGGCCTTAAGACTGTAACTCTGTAACCAAATAAACCCCCTTTTATAAAAGCCAATCCATCTCTGGTATTTTGCATTCTGACAGCATTAGCAAACTAGAAAAGACCAGAACAGCACAAAAAGTGAACTCAAATATACGGTACAGTCTTTAGTTGATAATAATGTATTAATATTGGTTCATTAATTGTAACATATATACCACACTAATGAAAGATGTCTATAAGAGGAGAAACTGCTTGTGGAAAAAGGGGGTATATGGCAATTCTGTACCTACTGCGCAACTTTTCTATAAACCTAAAACTGCTCTCAAAAGTAGTCTATTGACTTAAAAAAACCCAAACTATAATAGATGTTACTTATTAAATGACAGCAATGATAACATTTTATATGAACTATGAGTCATGTCTAAATACTCAGAAGCAAAATTTTCAAATAAAGAATACAAATAAATGAACTAAGTATGCAAATCTATATTAAAGAAAAACAAAAATATTCCAAATAAACTTCAGAGAATAATAAATATAAATGATGAACTTAATTCCAAAAATAATCAAAGAATTGAGTAACATATCAAAGAGCTAAATTATTTAATGCGTAATTAAATTGGATTAATAAAAATAAGCAGAACCATAAACAAACAGAAATGGGAAATAAAATATGACAAAATTATAAATTAAAATATAAAAATTAAAAATGATAAAAGAATAGCATATACCACTCTACAATAACTTGAAAATCTTAGTGAAGTAGACCATTTTTTATTGTGGTAATATATGTAACATAAATATGCCATTTTAATCATTTTTAAGTTAAATGTACAATTCAGTGGCATGAATTACTTTTATGATGTTGTGCAATCATCACCACCTTCCATTACTAAAACTTTTTCATCACTCACAACATCCCTTGATCAATAATTCTCCTTTTCCTCTGTATCTGGTAATCTCTAGTATACGTTTGTCTTTATAAATTTGCTTATTTCATATATCCCATATTCTACATCAAAATTTCATCCAAAAAAACTTAGAATTCATTTATATCGAGGAATCTATCAAAATTTGTTTCATATAAATAGATCCAATTAGAAAATATTGATGATCACAATAGGTGCCTTAGCCTTTTCCAATTTATGATATAAAACAGAAACAATAACCAAAAAACACTTCAAAATTTTCAATAATATAATAATAAAAGGACATCCTACCCCAATAAAGAAAAAAAGACATATTAATATTAAAAGTAGAGAAGCAAGATAAAGAAATTTGCTATCACTATAATTATTTAATTTTTTTTCTGGATTTAAGATAACCAAATTGTTGAAAGATATTAAAAATGTATTGCTTTAAATACAAATAAAGCTAGATCATATGGGAGGAGAATTGACAGAATCTTTCATGGAATCAAATCAATATTCTTGCAAAAAAATTTGATATGAATAGAAAATGAGTATGTGATTAAATAAATACTACAAACCAACAGCAAAGGGCTAAGTTATACAATAGTGTTTGAAGAGTTAGCTTTTAAGGAAACTAAGTTAGCTCTTCAAAACCTAAGAAAATTCCAGATTCTTTATAGATTTAGATGGAAAAAATTTTAAAAAAGGAAAAATGAACAAAATCCAGGTGAATAAAGATAAGATACTGCAATGAATGATACCTGTCTAAACATTAAAAAAAAATTATGGCAAAATATTTAAAAGACAAGATCTATGAAAAAGTAAAAACCTCTGTATATGCACATACATACATAGGTATAAACATTCATATTTACAAATATAAATTAGTGCACATATATATCATTACTTATCTATTTTAATATACATATAGCTTTCTTAATGCAGCTTCACTGAGATATATTCACACACCATACAAACCATCTGAAGTGTACAATCACTGGCTCACAGTCTCATCACATAGTTGACATAAAACCCCATGTTCAATTTTTGGACATTTTCATTACTCCGTAAAAGAAACGGAAATAAAAAAGTACACCCAAATCCTCCCCCTATTATTGGCTCATAGTATTGGTGTAGTACATTTCTTACTGTTGATGAAAGAGTATTAAAATATTACTGTTGACTATAGTTCATACTTTGCAATAGTTACATTTTCCCATATACCCCTTTATTATTAATTCTTTGTAATAGTGCCATCCATTTGTTCTAGTTCATGAAAGAACTTTTTGATATTTGACATATTCATTTTTACATATGCAAACACATACATATGTACATATAAACATATATATGTTTATTTATATGTAAAGAGACCTACTGTTCTTAGTAAATAACTCATAAACAGGATAAACAAAAACTGTGAAACACAAACACTACATTGAAAATCTGGGTAAAGAAAAGACACCTAAACCAAAAAGAAAGTCATGAAAAAATTTTTGAAAGTCAGAAATGTTTATATGCATTAACAATGAAAACTGTTTTTTAAAATTAGATTAAAAAAAAATTCAGTTGATATTGGTGGAAAAAGTTGTCAGTATTTACTGGTAGTGAGAGTGTGGTGAGATTGGATATCTCACATTCCTCAGTTAAGAGTGTAAATTGGCAACTTTTCTGAAAAGCAATTATACAACAAAAATTCAGTAGAACTTAAATATCTCTGAGGGATATGGTATAAGACATCAACAAATTTTAAAATTAACACATTTTTATGCATTTTATAAATTTTCCCTCATATACATATGTAACCAAAAATTTAGATGATTTTTAACATCATTAAGGAAAATGTGCAAATAGCAATTGGTAGAGAGCAATAAAGTTGGATTGAGGTGCAGGTTTAAGGTGATTTACTGGTCTCATTGACTTTCTCAGTGAAGCTTTTTATTTGTTACATTGAAATCTTTAATCTGTTTAGTAGTTTATCGCGGTTATAAAATAGGATGCCAGAGAATGGTAGGAAGAGTGTTGGAGACAAAGAATTACAAAATTTTATCTTTGGATTATGGGGCTGTGAAGAGGTGATGCAGAAAAGTCTCCAAACTAGAGGGAGAGAATTAATTTATCCCCCAGGGGAGGCTTACCTGGGTCAGTCCCTTCCTTGCTTGGGTCCTGGGCATGGTCCCCAGTGACGCTGGGCTCCGGGGGGCATCAGAGGTTTGCCTGCCCCACGCCCGTCGTTTACATTTTGCTCCGTCAATAATCCCTCTGCACTAGAACTCACCAACCTCAACTCCCCAAAGCCCCCTTGGGACCTGATGGAATCTCGGCAGTCTTAAATATTTTTACCTGAATTTATACATCTATCATTGCTACAGGGATATCTTAAATGGGAAATCCAGGTGAGTGAACCATAGGTATCTCATAAATTTCTGAAGCTTCTTCTCATTCATTTGGAGATGTCCACATCTGAAATTATCCATTGGGAGAACACGGTATAGAGTTTAATCCTGGCTGTGCTACTAACTAACCTTGAAAATTGAGCATGCCATTTCACTTCTCTGGGGCTCAACTCGAACTCAGTGACTTTATATTAGAGTCTAAGACCATTTTTGCTGCTAGGGTCTCTCTACATTTAGTGTAGAGGAATTAGATTTAAAATTCAACTAAGGGTTTCCCCTTAAATAGAAATACATGCTCACTTAAATTGCTTAGAGTAATTAAAAGGTTTAAGCATTTGTAATTCCTTTAGCCAAGCGAGAATTCCCAAATTTTAAACTTTTACTTAAACTGAATATTCAAATGCCACAGTTGGAAAATATTAAAGCCTAGGTTTGATTCCCTCCCTCCCCTGCTTATAAACCCTGTATCCTTAACCTGACTTTTAAAGTGGAGGCCACAATCTGCCCTCTGCCTACTTTTCCAATATTGTCTTTTTATCACTATTTTTGTTTCAAACTAGACATTTTGACTTTACCCACACACACGGTCACATAGCCACATATTTTCTGAATCTGTCTCTTCCCTCTAAAATGCACACTTCTAATCCACCCTATTTCTGATAGTTAAAAAATCTTTTCAAATTTCAAGATACAGCTATCATTTATTAATATTTAAGATACTGCTACCTAGCGCTGTTCCAGGTACTAGGCTAAATGCTTGTAATACATTATCTAATTTAATGCTTAAGCCATCTCTACAGACTAAGTGTTATTATCCTAAGTTTACAATTTTGGGAAACTGCAAGGTGGCATGTGATGCACAGGTTAGATTTGGAACAGGGACTTGCTCATGTGCTCACAGTTAATGGGCACCAGGATCGATGCAGATGATGCTGGCTCCACAGCACGTGCTTCCCTCTCTATCAGAGCTTGCTTCTATGGAGTTAGCAAATGTTACCATTGTTGTGCAACTGCAGGGTTTCCGGACAATAGAGATCCCGAGGTGACTGAAACATGCACCTGCCCCTGAGGCTTCACAGTTCCTCAGAACTCCAGGCAGAAGGAATTTCTCTCTCCCAGTTGCAAGAGGTTTATACCTTTTTAAAGACATTTACCACATTCCTAATTGATCAAAGTGATTGTTTCTTTATCTTTCCATCTAAAATAAGCTCCAAGAAGGTGGAGATCTTGAATAAATTATCCATTTTTCTTTCGGTTGCTAGTAAACTCTGCTTTACACAAAATATTCTGAGACTAAAGAATTACTGAATTGGATAGTATAGAAAATTCACACATGCAAATACAGAATATTACCTAAAAACATATGTTTAGTAAAGCCCCAGTATACCAGCTAGAATTCTTCCATCTACATTTACGCTTCTAGCTGCAAGATAGCTTACTGTGAAGACTCCACAGCATCTGCGGAAAGATTTCAGGGATGAAGGACTCGAGTAAACTCTGTCTGTCCTGGCTTGGTCTCATCTCTAACAGCGAATCTGCGTAAAATACAAAGAGATTGGAAGAACGTCGTGACTTCCATATCATTTACATATCTTGTGTTATTTGATACTTAAAATATCTTGGTGAGGAAAGCTGGGCATATTGTTATTTTCTTTATATAGACAGGAAAACGAAAGCTGACAGAGCTTAAGTTACTTTCCCAAGGTCACATATATATTAGGGGCAAAGCCAAGGATTAGAATCCAGGTTCCCCGAGGTAATTTCTGGAAGCATAGGCTTTTCTCAGGCTGTTCACAAGATCTCAGACACAAACTAGTGTACTCCTGTGGGCTAGACAGGGCAGCTTGCCGGTACTTCCAGGTTTTGTGGCCATTCTTACAAAATGTTTGAATTTATTGCTTAAATAATGATTCTCCAAATAGTTGTTTGAATCTATTGCCTACATTATGATTCTCTAAATAACACTTTAAGATAAAGGAGACATTGATCAAGAACTCACAAGTGGCACCAAATTACTGTAATACAACTAACCTAGATTGTCATTGAAATCAACCTTGAATTATTTTCAATACTGTTGAGTAGAACTTTCTGTGATGTTGGAAATATTCTATACCTGCTCCACTCAATGTGGTTGCTACTAGCAACGTGTGGCTGAGGGTGCTTGAAATGTAGCTAGTGCAACTTAAAAACTTTAAATCAAATTAAATTTTAATTATTTAATTCATTTAAATAACCACATGCAACTAGTGACAACCATCTTATACATGCAGATTTAGAGCATTCTCATTGAAATTCAAGCGTTTCAAAACACTGGGAATTTGAGCAGAGTATATGCTTCCCAACTGATTTTTTTCTAGGATTTTTCTCTCTCTTGCATTTTCCTGGAATTTCATTTTTCTTTTTTATTTTCATTTTCTTTTAATATGTCTTTTAATTTTCCTTAGGTGTCATTGATATACAAGTATAATTGAGAGCATGGTTTTGCATAATGTAGGCTCTCAGTTTGTTAGATGCAGTATAACCTTTAGACCCAGGCCAGGAGGCCACTTGCCAAGGACCATCCTCTAACCATCCCCTTTGCCCTGGGCAAGGCATTAGAGGGCCAAGGTGATGTGCCCAACAGGACCTCAGTATCCCCTCCCTTCCTTACCATGCTTTATATGTTCAGGACCCAGTGATTCCTGCCCAAATGATTCTAGACCCTCTTCTAGGGTAGGGTCTTCCTCAGGTCTGCATTTCTGAGGATGGACTTGACATAAGGCATAGCCAAGAGGTGACTGCTGTTTTCTGGGGGATGGAGCAGGAGAGAAAGATTGAATGCACAAGCTGGGTGCACACACACATACATTGGATGCCCCCCTGCCCCATGGTGCAGGAAAGAGCCAGGGGTGAAGAGAAAAGTAAGCATAAGGGGGCTGCCTCTTACTGCTCTGTTGCTTTCCAGAGCAGAACTCTGAGGTGATCAAGAGTTCAAAAATCAAACCAGGCCATATAAACGTGTATGCATCAAGTTGACAAGAATATATTGTATTTAGCAGTTTATGAGCTTGAGCTACAACTTTAAATATTTAGACATTGATGTGAGCCTACATTTGTACTCTTGCCATGGACCCTGGTTAGATGATTGACAGACTGACTGAATGAATGATACCCTGAACTACCTTTGCATACTTTCCAAAAGGCAGTACTAGTTTGCATTTGAATGATATGTGATTGTCCAATTCAGCACACTTTTTCCACAATAGCTGTTATCAGCCACTTTAAAAAGTTTTAACTTACTGATAGGTAAAAATTTAATATATTATTGTTTTAGTTAAGCCATACATTCTGGACTAGTTTTTTATTTGAGAGTCTTTTCCTATGTTTATTTGGGTATTTATATTCAGTTCTTCTGGGAATTATCCTTATATGGACATGTACATTGTGGATATTTCTGTCAGGCTGCCTGTCCTTATTGATTTGCAGGAGGCCTTCATTTTTTTATAGATATTAATCATGTGTTTATGTGTATCATATTTCCTCCCAAATTTATAACTTCCTTTTATTCTTTGTTCATAGTGTTATGACTTAACCAAGTTTAAATTGTATAAAGCCTTTCCTGTGTGCCATTTTCTTGATGACTTCTGGCTTTTATGTCTTGCTTAGAAAGACTTTCCTACTCCAAGATCATGAAGTCTCCTATATTTTACTCTAGAAAAGTTTAAATTTGTCATTATTTTATTTAAAGAAATAGCTTCTTTTTATTGTTATCATTATGTTCGTAGTTTTCTTTTGAGGAAGATGTGGGGTGGGGAATTTGCAGCATGAAGAAATTAAGCATTATTTTTTCCTAACAAAAATAGATTTGTCAGAAACTCTTTTCTCAATAGTCTATATTCTGTCCACTATTGCAAAATCCTACCATTTATCATATTTTAAATTCCTAAATATAGTGCATGTGTGTTTATGTATGTATGTTTCTAAACTTTCTATTCTGTTCCATTTATCCATATATGCTTTTCACTGATATAACACTGATCACTTTAATTTCTTTAGATAAATTGAACTTTTAAATACTTGGCAATGAAAGATCCCCATCAAATGAAAAAAAAAATTCTTGACTTTTGGCATATTTCATTTTTAGAAGTATTTATAAATATTCTGTCAGAAGTCTTAAAAATACTGTTGGTATTTTGGCTAATATTACACTGAAATATTAAATTGCATTGCACACAATTGAAATTTTTAACATCTCGGGGCTTCCTGTTCTCTAACATGGCATTTGTTTAAATTAAGTCAATATTTAGGTCAGTATATTTTTAGATTTTTTCACGAAGGTCTTGGACATTTCTTGTAAGGTTTACTTCTGGGCAGTTTATAGTATCTGATGCTATTTTACATGGCCATAGATCTGTTTTTATTAATTTTTCTAAAACACTTTCTGGATGACAGGAAAGCCATTTGGTCACAGTGTATAATTATTTTAAAACTCTGCTGAATTTGAGTTTCCAATATTTTATATAGGATTTTATACCTATGGTCACACTGAAATTGGCTTACTGTTTTCTCTTTATTGGATATGTGGTAAATTTGTCTGATTGTGGAATTGGGATTATATTGGCATTATCCAAAGAATATGGATGGTTGACATCATTATCTCTGCTAATTAACAGCTAATATAACTTTTATTTATTCAACAAATATTTATTGAGTCCCTGTCCTATTATGTGGCAGAAATAGTTTTAGTTTCTAGAGATACAACAGTATAGAAATAGTCGATCTCCTGTTATTTTGTTAGATCTTACCCATGAAATATTTTAAAGGGTGAATCTTTGAATGGTTTTTCAATTTTCTTTGCTATTATTTGCACAATCATGTTTTCCACATTTAAAAAAGTCTATACTAGTTAATTTATATTTTCCATTTCATTAGATTTTAAAATTTTTGTAAATTCTACATGATTTTTGTAAAATACTAATCTTTTTATAGCTTGTTACTTTGATAGCTCCTATTACTGTGTATGTGTGTGTGTTGTCTTGCTCAAACTTAGCATATATTTGTCTCTATGTCATTATTTTATTTAAAGAAATAGCTTCTTTTCTTTTTTTTTTTTAAATTATGTTCATAGTTTTCTTTTGACAAAGATGTGGGTGGGGAGGTATTCTAATTTTCTTGACTCTGTACACCTCCCCTGTTATGGTTTCTTTCTGTTTAGGGAAATGTAACTTCTTTTATCTATTTATTAGTTCAAGCTGATTAATTCTGTTTTTCAAATTCTCTATAGCTATACTTATTTTTTGTTTACCTGATTTGACAATTTTGACACCTGGATTTTTCATTTTATTTTTTCATTCTGGTTCTAATATGTTTTATTTCATATATTCTGAAGCTATATTGTTAGGTCCATCAAACCCCATGACTGTTACTTCTTCTTGTTAGATTGATAAAAGTAACAATATGCTATTGATAAAAAAGCAATGCTAGTAATCCTGTTCCATCTGTTCTTAACATTATCAAAATAGCTTCTTCTGGGAGCATTTTTCTTGCTTAAATTATCCTGTCATTTAATTAGATTATTTAATTTGCATTCCATTTTTGTTCATCACTTTTACTTAAATGGATGTCTATTTAAGTTATGGGAAACTTGTCTTTCAATGTCAACTCATGCTGTTTATCAGGAAAGAGGATATTAGCTTTAATAGATGGACTGACTCATTTTTCCTTAACATTTCTGGCTCAACAAAAAGAATCCTACAGAGCTTAAAATTAATGAGCATATTCTGAACAACTTTTTGCCAATAAATTTGGCAATTTAGATGAAATGGGCAAACTCCTTGGAAAATAGAACTTACAAAAACTAATACAAAAAGCAATCTTGATTTATTGGTCATAACAGAGTCAATTGTGGGTGGGGTGAGTATTCTAGCTTCCCTGGAGGTTACAAAATTCAAATGCTTAAGAAACCTGCCTCACCAACTGAAAAGGAAGCTCTGCATGTGAATGGCCATTAGGAAAGAATATGTTAATTGCATACACTATTGCTTTGAAGAGTTTCTGGGACATATACAAGTGAAAGCAGTGTTTTGAACATTGCACTTGACAGAGTCATTATGAAGTATCTATTACGGAATGTGTTTTAAAAGACAAGAGGCCTGAGAAAAAGTCTCTGTCAGTGTAATGTATGTGGTTTCCATAACACAGCAGAGGTTGTAGGAGTGTGTTTAAGGATGTAGTTTTCATAGTTCATTACCAAGTATGTTGTTACTGCTTAGCATGGGGGAGAAATGGAATGTTCTCTCCTGTGTGTGAAGCTGGCTCTTGGTGCTGCTTCACTGTGACTGCGTTTAGCCTTTGGTAGTCATTATTCTTTCCCATATGGGGAGAATGCAGGGAGGAGGACTCTGGTCTGAGTGCTCACCTTCATACTTTAGTTTCTTAAGAGAAATTGCCTTTAGGTAGAGTTCTCCACACTTCTTCTATTCCTTAAATAGCCCAGTTAGCTTAATATACAAACTAAGTTTATAATTACAGTCCTCCCTCCACTCCCTCCTTTCTAACTAAAAGCTTTCCTTTACCACTGCAAATACAGTCTAGGAGTCCTTGGTTGTCAGACAGGCTTACTGAATCAACCATATATTTGGGTTTTACTTCCCAGTTTGGCATTTTTGGGGATGCTTAGCAATCTGGATTTCCTGAAGAGGTATCTCCTTTTCAGGACTGGCCTAAGCTGTTGATGAGTCATGTGGGCTACACTTGGAAATGCATAAGGGGAATTCTCGGTTTAGTGGATTGCTTTTGTCTGTATTTTGAGCACCAACCCCGGGTTCTCTAGCAGGGCTCTTTAGGCCAACACTGTTGACATCCTTGAGTGGCATTCACTATTTTTCCCCTTCTTTGGTTTACTCTATTTTGCTGGAACAGATCAATCAGTAAGTTCCTGAAAACTTTTCCTGAGATTTTTGGGTATCTAAAATATTTTATTAATATCCCCTCCCCTTTAAATAATTCTTTGGCCCATTCTAGAATTTCAGGATGAAAGTCATTTTCTGTTGGCATGTTAAAGGAATCTCCATACATAATGTATATAAAGCTCTAGCATCCAGTGTTGCTGTTAAGAAAACCAAAGCCCTTATGATTCTTATTCCTTTTTGGACCCTGTATTTTTGTATTTGGAAATCTAAAGAATCCTTACTTAAATCCAAGTGCCCCAAACTTTTATGAATACCCGACAGTGGGTATCTTTTTATTCATTGTACACAACATTTGGGGTACCCATTCAATCTGGGGATCCTTGTCCTATAGTTATGTTTTTTTATTGTACCTAATGAATAGAATTTCTTTTTCACAGTCTTTCTTCTCTACTAAATTTTTGGAACTCCCACTAATCAGATATTGGACTTCCTAATAATTACTTCTCTGAGTTCTGTGCCTTTTCTCTCACATATTTCCTTTCATCATTTTGTACTTCTTTCTGGGATTTTTTCTTGACTTTAGTTTTCAACTTTTCTACTGAAATTTTTTATTTGGCTATCAATTTTTCACTTTTCAAGGGTTCTTTCTGTTAGCTGATTGTTTTCTTTTATAGAATTATTTTCTTGAATTCTAGCTATTATTTCTTTTCTCTCTGTCTGAAGATGCTATTAATTTTTTGAAGTTTTCTTTTGTTCCCTGTGTTATCTCTATTACATCCAGAATCTCTTTTATAACTTGATTATTTTGTTCTCTCTTATTAGTAGTTTTCCCAAGTTGTGATCCCTGGGTCTTTTCGTATCTTAAGTGAGTCACTGGAAAGGTGATTGGATGCTTTAGGAGCATGGATGGAATTTTCCCCTGATGAGCTTCATTTCTGAAAGATAAGATGCTGAGCCAGCCTCCGATGACCCCCACATATCAGTAACTAGAAGTCATTTCCTCCTGGGGCTCTTTGTTTCTTCTTAGAAAATTGAAGGGAATAAGTACTTACTTTGAGGTCAATATTCAGCCTCATTCCATTATGATCAGAGAGAGTGCTTTGTATAATTTTAAAATTTTAAAATTTATTGAGTCCTGTTTTGTGACCCAGCAGATGGTCTATCCTGGAAAATTACCCATGAGCATTTGTCAAAAATGTATATTGTGCTGTTTTGGGCTGCAATATCTGTATATGTCTATTTGGTCTAGTTCATAAGTTCTCTGTTTCCTTTATGATCCTCTGTCTAGATGTTCTATCTATTGATGAGAGTGGTATATTGAAGTCTTCAGCTATTAGTTTAGAGACATCTAGTTCTCCCGTCAGTTTTGCCAGTGTTTGCCTCATGTATTTTGAGGCACCCTGGTTAGGTACATAAACATTTATGATTATTATTTCTCTTCTTTGGATTGCCCTTTTATTAATATATAGTGTCCTTCTTTGTCTCTGCAACAGATTTCCTTTAGAAGTCTGTTTTTTCCAATACCAGTATAGCTACCTCAGCTCTTTTTTGCTTACTATTTGCATGGAATATCTTTTTCATCCTTTCACTTTCAACCTGTTTGTGTCTTTGGGTCTAAGGTGATCCCTTGTAAACAACATATAGTTGGATCATGTTTTTTCATCCATTCTGTCAACCTGTGTCTTTTGATTGGAAAGTTTAATCCATTAGTATTCAATGTTGTTATTGTAATGACAGTACTTCCTTTTGCCTTTTTGTCTTTTGTTTTTTTAAGATGTCAAATCTTGTTTTTTTTTGGGGGGGGAGGGGGTTGGTGGCTCTCTTTTCACCTTTTTAGTTACCTTTACTGAAAATCTTCATTTCTATACTCTCCTCCAAACCTTTCTGTCCTGTCTTTTCCTTCCAACCTGGAGAACTCTCTTTAGTATTTCTTGTAGAGCAGATCTCCTGTTGACCAACTCTCTCAGTTTTGTTTATCTGTGAACATTTTTAACTCTACCTCATTTTTGAAGACAGTTTTGTCACATAAAGAATCCTTGACTGGCAGTTTCTCCCTATCAGAACCTTAAATATTTATCACTGCCTTCTGGCCTCCATGTTTTCTCATGAGAAATAGGCACTTAGCCTTTTTGCATTTCCCTTTTATGTGAGGAATTAGTTTTCTCTTGTTGCTTTCTGGATACTCTCCTATCTTTGGCATTTGACATTCTGATTAGTATGTGTCTCAGAGTAGATCTAATAGTATTTATTCTGTTTGGAGTAAGTTGTACTTTTTGTACATATATATTTAAGTCCCTCATTAGAGCTGGGAAATTTTCAGCCATTATTTCTTCAGATATTCTTTGTGCCCCTTTTTCCTTTTGTGCTCTTCCTGGAACACCAATGACATGCATGTTTGTGCACTTTGGGCTATCATTCAAATCCCTGATACCTGCTCAATTATTCCCATTCTTTTCTCTATATGTTCTTCCATCTGTAAGATTTCATCTCTCTTGTTTTCTAGCTCACTGATTCTTTCTTCTGTCTACTCAAATCTGCTATTGTATGCCTCTACTGTATTTTTGATCTCTTCTACTGTGCCTTACATTTCCATCCTTTTTGTGGTGTTTCTTTTTATATTTTCAAATTCTCCTCTGTGCTCATTCAGGGTCTTCTTAATATCCTTTATCTCTTTAGCCATATTTTCCTTCATCTCCTTGAATTGATTTAGGAGATTTGTTTGAACATCCTTGATTAGTTGTTCCAAATTCTGCATATCCTCTGAGGTTTTAATTTCCTTCTTTAGACTGGACCATATCTTCCTGTTTCTTAGTATGGCTTGTAATTTTTTCCTGGTGTCTAGGCATCTGATTATCTTGATGAGTTTATTCTGAACATCAGTTTCTCTCTTCTACTTAGGGTTTTCTTGTTAATTGACTTTGAGCTAAGGTACTTCTTCTACACTTGATTCAACTTACTATAGACCTTTAGAATAGCTTGTATGTAACTCATCAGATTTTTTTCAGCTCTTATTCATGTGATTCTTACCCTGAATATAGAATTTTTGAGATTGCACTATTTGTGCAATTGTTTCAACCCCAGGAGAGATTTTCCTTTCCTCTTTTCCTTCTCCAGGCATGTTGATCTCTTTTGTTTGTTTCTGATTTGGCTCTATAATTTTTTAAGACTCCTTTTATTGTCTCTGACTGCTTTTGCCTGGAGGGCAAATTTGGGAGGAGGGTCACCCCAGAGAGGACTTTCTAAGTCAGTATTTCCCAGACAGAACAGGGCCAGGGACCCACAAGAGATGTAGATCAGTTTCCATGTGTCCTGGAGAGGAGACCTGGAAGATTGCTGAACTTCTCTTTGACATGTCCCTGCGTCTGTGTTTTCCTGGCTTGAGCAGCAGATGGTGCTCCTCAGTCAACCATATCCCTCTGTCCTAAGGTGTTACTGTGCCTTTAAGTCTCACTGAATCCACCTCTGTCAGAGATGGTGTTGAAACTGTGGCTGCTGGCTGCTTTTAGTCCTGGGCTTGTTGAAACTATCTCAGAACCAGGAGCCAGCATTCCAGATTTGCTAATCAAAAGGCACAATTGATGCTCAGCCATACCTCACCCCCATGTTCTTAGGGAAGAGGAATTTTATTTCCAGTCAGGGACAGCCTGCTGTGAGAGGGTGGGATGAGCACCAGCTTCTGCTGTATTGAGAATTTTACTCTGAGGGCGTCACTGCAGGTTATCAGTCTCTGCCTTCTGCTCTTCCCTGGATGGTGTACAGTGTTCTTCTGGTCTCTGGAGCATTCAAACAGCTGTTTCAGGCAGTTGCTGGTTGTTTACTAGCTGCCCTGAAGGATGAACTGCAACTTGAAGCTCTCTACTCTGCCATCTTACCTGGAAATTCCTCCTGTTTTTCTGATTGTGTTCTGAGAACACACATTATATGATTTCTATTTTTTAATTTTTTAATGTGTTTCCTGGTCTAGAATGGGGTCCATGTTGGTGAATGTTTCATGTGATCTTCAGAAAAATATGCATTTTACTGTTGCTGGATGGAATATTCTATAAATATCAGATCAAATTAATTGGTAGTGTTCATTATACTAAAATCTTATGATTTTCTGCCCATTTGATCTATCAGTTTCTGAAAGACAGGTGTTGAAGTCTCCAACTCTAATACTGGGTTTGTGTATTTTTCCTTTCAGTTTAACAGTTTTGGCCTCATGGGTTTTGATTCTCTGTTGTTAGGTGTATATACATTTAGGATTGTTATGTCTTCTTGGAGGATTAAGCCCTTACCCTTATGTAATTCTCCTGTTGTATCCCTGATAATTTTCCTTGGTCTGACATCTGCTTTTTCTAAAAATCATGTAACTATAGCAGCTTTCTTTTGATTGATATTAATATGGTATATCTTTTTCCATCCCTTTACTATTTATTTACAATTGGGTCTTTTTTTTCCAATCAACTTTGATAATCTGTCTTTTCAGTTGTGTATTTATACCATTCACATTTATTGAGGTAGCTGGATTATAATTACCATGTTTATAGCTGTTTTCTGTATTTGCCTTTGTTCTTTTTTTCTTTTTTTCTCCTGTTTTTCTGCCTTCTCTGGTTTCAATTGAGAGTCTTATATGATTTATTTTCATCTCTTCTCTGAGAATATCAGTTATACTTCTTTTTAAATAACAGCTTACTGAGGCATAATTCACATACCACAGAATTCACCTATTTAAAGCATACAATTCATTAGTTCTTAGAATATTCACAGAGTTGTCAATCATCACCACATAAATTTTAGAACATGTTTATCACCCTAAAAAGAAAACTGGCACCTAATAGCAGTCTCTCCCCATTTCACCCTCATAGTCCCACCCAACCCTAGACAACCATTGATCTACTTTCTGTTTCTATAGATTTGGTTATTTTGGATATATCATAGAAATGGGATAAAAAAATATGTGTTCTTTTATGACTGTCTTCTTATACTCAGCATAATGTTTTCAGGCTTCATCCATATTGTATAATGTATCACTATTTTACTGCCATATAACATTCCATTGTGTGCATATGCCACAAATTATTTATTTGCTCATTAGATGATGGACATTTGTATGGTTTCTGCCTTTTAGCTATTATGTATAATGCTGCAATGGACATTTATATACAAGCTTTTACATGGTCATATATTTTCATTCTCTTGGGTATATATGTGCATCATATGCTAACTCTGTGTTTAACTTTTGGAGAACTTTTTACAAAGAGACTCCACCATTTTACTGTCCCACCAGTGGGGTATAGGGCTCCAATTTATCTATGTCTTCCCCACCACTTTTTATTTAGTATCTTTATTATTATAACCATCCTAGCTGGTGTGAAGTGCTATCTCATTTTTATTTACATCTCCCTGAAGAAAGGAAAATTATTTTGAACATCTTTTCAAATGATTATTGGTAATCTGTATATATTATGTGTAGAAATGTCTATTCATATCCTTTCTCCATTTTTAAATTGGGTTCTTTGTCTTTTTATTGTTGAATTGTGTTCATTATGTATTCTGGACAGAAGTCCTTACAGAGATATGATTTGCAAATATTTCCTCTATTCTATTGTCTTTTCACTTGTTTCATGGTCTTCTGAAGTGCAGTGTATATATTTTATCCTATGTTACCTGTGCTTTTGGTGCTAAATCTAAGACACCATTGCCTAATCCATAGTCATAAAGATTTATGCTCCTGTTTTTTCCTAAGAATCTTACAGTTTACATCTTTCATTTAGATCTTGGATCCATTTTGAGTTAATTTTTGCATGTTGTGTAAGGTAGAGGTACAACTTAATTGTTTTATATGTGGATATCCACTTGTCCAGCACCATTTTTTCAAGCGACTGCTCTTTTCCAATTGAATTGTCCTATCACTCATATTGAAAATCAATAGACCATTATTGTAAGGGCTTATTTCTGGACTTTCAATTGCATTACTTTAATCTACATGTCTGTCCTTATGCTAGTACCACATGATCTTGATAACTGTAGCATTGTAGTAAATTTGGAAATCCTCCAACTTTGTTCTTCTTTATAAATATTGTGTTGGCTATTCTGGGTTCTTAACATTTCATATGAATGATAGGCCTAAACTTGTCAATTTCTGCAAAGAAGCCAGCTAGAATTTTGATGGGGATTGTGTTGAATCTATAGATTAATATGGGGAGTATATACTTCTTTAAAAAGTATTTTAGTGATTGCTGTAGAGTTTACAACATACATTTTTAACTAGTGTAAGTCCACAATCAAGTAACACTGTATCACTTCACCTGTAATGCAGGCACCTTTATAAGACAGTAGTCCCATTTCCTCACTCCATCCATTGTGGCATTGCTGTCGTAATTTCAGCCATCCGTATGCTATAATCACCCAAAACCTTGTCATCATTATTCCTTTAATGGCAGTTTTACCATTTAGATAAATTTAGAATATGAAAAATAAAATAATTTATTCTTCCTCGATTTGTTCTTTCTCCAATGCTCTTCCCTCTTTATGTAGATTCAAGTTTCTGTCTATCACTCTTTCTCCCTGAAAAACTTCTTTTAACATTTCTTGCAGGGCAGGTTTGTTAACAACAAATTCCCTCTGTTGTTTGTTGAATAAGGTCTTTATTTCTCCTTTACTTTTGAAGAATAATTTCACTGGATTTAAAATTCTAGTTTGGTGTATTTTTTTTCCTTTCAACACTAAGTTTTCATACCACCTTATTCTTTGTATGGTTTCTGACAAGAAGTGCATGTAATTCTTATCTTTGTCCCTCTAAGAGGTATGGCATATTATTATTTTCTGGCTAAGAGTCGGGCTGTGTTTACTATTTTCTGTAGCTTTAGGTGTCAGAGGCTAAAATTTCCTCTGGTATCCTTGTTTTTGACTCTCCTGTTGTTTTGGATTTCCTTAGAGACTTCTTAAATAGGGTCTGAGCAGTGCAGCTTTTTTCAGCTGTGATCCTCTGTTGTTATACAGGAGCCTGTGGATGTGGTGACAACATCACAGTCCAATCCTATGATTAGGTCTCAGCCTTTTAGTGAGCCTGTGACCCTGGCTGTGAGCTTCACTAATGCATATCAGCTTTTCTTTTCATCTCTTAGCTGAGATAGGAGGTTAAAAGGGATGGGAGTTGGGTATTTCCCTTTCTCCACATTGAAAGCTAGAGGTGTCTTTTTTTTTTGACTTGTCATATGTTTATTATAGTTTATATAAAAATTAAAATAATCTAATGTATTTTAAACCTTTAAAAATTCTATGTGGGAATTTCTCTTTTAACAAAATATCCATTCTAAGTTTACAAAAGTTTTTAAAATTTTATTTAATTCCAATGTTGTTACTCTGAAAACAAATACTAGTCAAAACAAATACTCTAAATTGAAAATCTCACATATGAACCCACTATCATTACTCATAAAAATAGTTCAAAATAAACTGTAAGATTGATTTTTACAAGCACAGCAACATTCATTCATCAAAGCCCTACACTCTTTTTTTATATCAAATGATGAAACATTTATTGAAAATTACTGTAACTTGAGGAAATGTATTGATTGAATAGCTGAATTAGTGAACAGTAATCACATTTTAAAAGACAAGATAAATTTAAGAAATCTGAGATTTAAAAGGTGAAAGCATTAACGGTCCTTCACTATTTTTGTCAATGATGTGTCCACAGAAAGGGGAAACAGATTCTAAACTAAAGAAGCTCACACCAATATGGCAGGAAAAAAATTTTAACCTGAGACTGGGTGACCAAGTTTCTTGCCTGTTACCTGTCCCACC
Source organism: Choloepus didactylus (assembly GCF_015220235.1). Classification (NCBI taxonomy): domain Eukaryota; kingdom Metazoa; phylum Chordata; class Mammalia; order Pilosa; family Megalonychidae; genus Choloepus; species Choloepus didactylus. Next base: position 141,359,831 of record NC_051312.1, on the reverse strand, counting down.
TTCAGAGGACCCTGGACTTGGGTCTCTTCCTCTACATCAGCAGGTTCTCATAAAACTCAGTGGGGTTCAGGATTCCTACTGAACCACTGATGACATTCCTGTTATGGTGAATGAGATAGTAGAGTAGTCCCCAAAGGGAGCAGAGGAAACTATTTCTGAGAAACTTGTGGATCTTATGATGAATATGTCCATTTTCCTCAACAGATTCATTTACTAGCTCATACCAAACTGATGAATCCAGCGAACCATTCCCAGGTGATAGGTTTTGTACTACTGGGGCTCTCTCAAGTATGGACGCTCCAGTACCTCTTCTTCATTGTCTTCTCTGCTGTGTATCTTATGACAGTAACTGGAAATCTCCTCATTGTGGCCATTGTGACTGCTGACCCACACCTGCACACAACCATGTACTTTCTCTTGGGCAATCTTTCTTTCCTGGACTTCTGCTACTCTTCAATCATGGCACCCAGGATGCTGGTTGACCTGCTCTCAGGCAACCCCACCATCTCCTTTGGCAGCTGCCTGGCTCACCTCTTCTTCTTCCATTTCATTGGCGGCATCAAGATCTTCCTGCTGACTGTCATGGCTTATGACCACTATGTCGCCATTTCCCAGCCCCTGCACTACACACTCATTATGAATCGAACAGTCTCTGGGCTCCTCATGGCAGCTTCCTGGGTGGGGGGCTTCATCCACTCTATCGTACAGGTGGGACTGACTATCTGGTTGCCATTCTGTGGGCCTGACAAGTTGGACAACTTTTATTGTGATGTGCCCCAATTGATCAAGTTGGCCTGCACAGATACATTTGTCTTAGAGCTTCTGATGTTGTCTAACAATGGCCTGGTGACCCTGATGTGCTTTCTGGTGCTACTGGGATCTTACACAGCATTGCTGATCATGCTCCGAAGCCATTCCCTGGACAGCCGCCACAAGGCCCTGTCCACCTGTGCCTCCCACATTGCTGTGGTCACCTTAATCTTTGTGCCTTGCATCTATGTCTATGAAAGGCCATTTCAGACCTTCCCTATGGACAAGATGGTCTCTGTGCTGTACACCATGGTCACCCCTATGCTGAATCCTGCCATCTATACCCTGAGAAATAAGGAAGTGATCATGGCCATGAAGAAGCTGTGGAGGAGGCAAAAAGACCTTCTTGGTCCCCCAGAGCACTGACCCTACAGATTCTCAGAGGCAAGGACGTGAGGATCAGAGGGATGCATCAGGGTACCAACCTGCTTGAGAGGACACCACAAGGAAGGTAAAACTATTTTCCCATGCTTTTCTGCAATCATTAGTTTCAGTCACATTCTGGTGACAAAAACCTTTAGCCAAGCTGGAACTTCAGATGAGTGCTCTAGAACTGCTTCCCTGCACCTCCTAGAGGCAAAACCTCAAGAGATATGCAGAAGTCATGACTGGCTTGGGTGGCACCTTCCCAGATGAGCATGGTGTTGACCCCGCCAAGAAATTTCCAACTGCAGTATGTATAGAGATGGTAAATCTAATGTTTCTTTCCTGATAGCACTTCCTGAACACAAAATATATTTGAGGAGCTCAAAACATTTATAAACTTCCTGGAGACAGGAGGGACTCAGGAGTTGAAATAGATGTAGGACCCTGAGTCCAGATTTCAGGATGTTGATTGAATTTACAGTCATTAAGGAAGAAGGGAATTCCCTTGGGCAAATTACTTTCCTCTGCATAGTTTAATAATGTTGCTGTCGTCATCATTATCATCATCATGATCTAGATAACATTTGTTAAAAGTTTACTATGGGCCAGTTACTGTACCAGGTGATTTACATAGGTTATTTATTATAACACTTTTGACATTCTTGGAGATAAATATCACCCTAGTTTAAAGATAGGTCAATTGTAGGTTAGAGACATTAAATAACATACTCAGGTTTCTTGAGCTTGTTTCTGGAATCCAACCCAGCTCTATATAATTTCAGATCTCAAAGTCTTAATGGTATCTAGAACTCCTTGTAGCTCTAATGGGTAATAACTCTTTGTGAGTCAATGTCAGTTAGACTGGCCTCATGGATAGAGGTGGTATTTTAGATTGATCTGGTCCAAGTCTGAATGGGAGAGTTGGGAAAACTGGACATGGAGGATGGAGGATGGAGCAGAAGATGATATGGAGAACTGAACACATGGAGAATGTAGAATTGGGTTTTAATATGGGAATGTGGGTTAAAGAATCAAGGGGAAATTGGGTTAAGGATACCAAAGCCCAGTAAAGTTGTAGGTGGGAATAGTTTTCTCCCACACTCTTGCTCAGAAACTTGCCCTTTAAAATTCAGCTATCTTTTTGGCTGTGTAGCATCACAGTTGACTACTTTGATGGTCAGTCATCCTCTAGTCCCTAAATAGAGAATGGTGCTTTAATTTAAGAGGGGATGGAGAAATGGCCCCAGCCATCTCTTCCATCATTTCTCTACTCTTCCCCAATACCTTAATCCCTCTTTAATCCAGATTCCTTCTTCTCCAATTGCTGAGTTAATCAACTGTATCACAAGACCTTTACCTTTTCATCTACACCGCCATGCCTAATAATCAATTTAAAATTGAAACAAAACAAGTTTTATTTTATTTAACTTATTAAATGTTATTTAAACAGTGATACCTCTGTAATTGTGGGATGGGAAGAGCATAACATTCATAAAAATGTATCTGCCATTTTCCATCACTTATATTTCTATAAATACATTAGTATAAGAGAAGTTCCTTCCCATCATAATGGCCGACTGAGAAGATATGTTTAGAATACAGGGTCTAGACATTAGGTCGGTCTCCAAAGTGGACAGGCATAGGGTTAGTGAAAAGGGAGTCAGGATATTGAAGGAGAAGATATGAGGGTTTAGAGCAAACACTTGAGCTCTTTAAAGAGAGAGCACACTTCAGTGGAAAGAAAATTTTGGAATTAGAATATACAAGTCAGAGTTCCCTTCCATGCATTTTAGCTCAGCAGCAAGAGTCTGGATCTCTTTCCTATATCCCATGAACTTGTAATAAGGTCACAAGCTTACTTATTTGGAGTCATATGTGCCAATAAAATGTATCTTATTTTTCAATAATTGATATTATTTTCCTCACAACTATCTACCTGTTGGATAGTAGGGCAAAATATCTAAAATTTAGATAGCTCTAGCGGACTTGCTTTTATGTATAAAATCAAATAGTCCCTTTAAGGAAAGGTTCATTCTCTTTAGAAAATAACTCAGTTGCTCAGGATTCTGCCCTCTCCCTCTTTCCAACCCTGTTCCTTTTTAAAGTGCTGTCAGAATGTTTGGAGGAGAGGAGCACATTCCCGTTCCCATGTTAGTGCAGGAAGGCAGAGTCCTCAGACCCACAAGTGTCTCCTGGATGCTTGGTGTTCTCTGCTGCAGAGAACCTGCCCTGGGCTACTCTGCATTGTGACAGGATGTGAGGATAATTCTATCTCAAGATTCTGTTGACTGCTGATGCTAAAGTCTGCCAGATACAGCTCAAGGTCTGCTTTCTCTGCCTGATCAGGTCTGGGAGATATTCTTGGTCTAACAGTTTTTCTAAGCTTTGGTTTGGGTTGTAGACCCCTCTGAGTCTCTTGCATTGTCTCCATTCATTCCTGACAAGGTTTTCATCCCATGGGGCTCAGTCATGTACCTGTCACCACTGTGAGCCCCATTTCACACCACTACCTCTCAGCTCAGCCTCTATCAGCGTCCCTTCTCAGGGGCATGTAAGATCTCGGGCTCCACCCATATCATAAGAGAACTGAGGGTGGCTTGGGAAGTGAAACTCCAGCCCTTCCTTTGCCTCACCATGCTGTTTTACTTAAATGACTCATGTCACAACATACCTGGCAGTTCTGTGGACAATCTATGGGGCTAGCTCCTTCAAAAGTCTTCATTTTGAAGCAGGACAAGGCCTCCCACCCTTGCCTTCCCCTCTATCTCCAGAGGCAGCCCAGGAAAGGAATATCAAGAGACCCCTCTGCTCATCTGCCTTCCTTACCTCTGTGTTCCTTTCCTCTCACTATTTCCCTTTTTCTTTTCCTGTCCCATCAGGGCATTTCTTAAGTTCTATGTTCTAGTACTCACTCAGGCCTAGATCCTGGTATGTTAAAGAGGTATTAAAGGGATACAGAAAATCCTTTTTTCTTTCAGCCAACACCCAGATTACATACACTTGATAAGGTTGAGAGACACAAACTTTGTCTTCTTTGTCCTGTCTTCTCCCTCTTTGAGAAGAGAGATCGCTCAGGGCCTCAGGGTGGAAAGCTTAAAGAAAGCATGATTGAAAGAGGGAGTTTAAATGCCTCAGTTTTTTGTTTGCAAAGTAGTTTCCTTTTGCATTACCACATGGTTCATGTGCACTGTAAATCAGCTTGTAGGAGTAGAATAGAAGAAGGTCCAGAAAAGTGCTGAGATGATCTAGGAATTAAATCACTTTTGCTCAGTGTTAGTGTAGGTCTAGATTAAGGATTTAAGTAGCTCCTTGTTTGTGATGAGATTTAGGATGCTGAAGAATTTCAGTGTATTTGTAATTGTAGAAATTATAGGATAGCAGAATATCTGTCCTTTCCTTCTTCTAGGGGAGAGATGTAGGGGAATGTAATTTTCCAGGATTACCTGATAGAATCTGTAGAGCAAAATTTGTAGAGCAACGGCCAAAAGATTAAGTTACCCTTCTTTTATTGTTACCTTTGTTCCCATAATCAATATTTACCACCTCAGTTCCCCAGTGGGCATTAACAGTTATTGCCCCTTAGGACAATGGGCCACTCAGAAGGTGATCTGGAAACAGGCGAAATGTCCATGCCATTGAGCTTATGAATTTAAGAACCTACTATATGTAGAGTTTTTTTTCTGGTTCTACAGAAGATTTGACTGAGGCTTGGAGAAACTTCTTCATTTATCTGGAACTGAACAGCAGAGTCTGCCTCATTGGTGCATTCTTAATATATACAGTGTCAGATACCACATCTCTCTCTTTCACTCTCCCTATAATCTCTAGCATCTATTAATCATCTATCTTCTATCTAATCATCTATCTATTATGTATCTATCTAATCTAAAATCATCTTCCTATCTATATTACTATTGAAATAGAATGCTAGTGATGGCTCTTGCTATCAGAATGTATCAGTAAAGGTGTGATTGCACAGACCTTGACACAATCCGTTAGAATAGTATGGAATCAAATCTTGCTAAAGCTGAAAAGATTTTTAGAAATGATCTAAGTTAGGAATCAGAGATGAGTTTAAGATCTCCATAAACAAACATGTGATAAGTTTGTGTATATATAAAAAGGAATTATTTTTGAGAAACAGCTATAGATTTTGAGACTCTTACAGAGATATATGATCTCCCCAAAGACTAAAAACCACCTGATTCAATGCATTTATTTTACATTATACGGAAGCTAAGAAAAAATGAGGAAGTGGTTTGCTCAAGTGCATGCAATCTGGAGCAACAAGACCCCAGGTATTCTGTTTTCTAGTCCAGTACTATTTTTATTAAATGGTGATTCATAAAATATTAAGAAGAGAACTGCATTGACTGGCTCCCAGTTACCTTTCCATCCTCATGTCTTCCTTCTGTCTACTTTCACACTGTACATCTTTCAGTTTTCTGAATACACTCAGGACACCCCGAGCCTTTCACCTGCAGCCTGTGCTGCAGGGAACACTCTTAGCACCGTCTTAAGCTGGTTTACTCCTACAGGTCCCAGAGGAGATGCCCCTTTCTCTGGGAAGCTTTCCCTGTCCCTTCCCACGTGCCCTTCTCTGTGCCCCGTAGAACCCTTGCTTCTTCCAATGTGGTACTTGATAACTGTTGAGGTTTTCCTTTACTAGCCCAGTTTTACTAAGAACTATAAGATCTATGGGTAAGAAACAGTTTATCTTATAAACATTACCCCAAAATATACAGTGACTGTCTACTTCTCTCAACCTGCACTGCCAATACTGAAGGTATAGCTAGAATAATATCTCCTAGCTTCCAGGTTGAAAAAGTTCACTTCCTAATTGATCTCCTAAATTTCACTTCTGCCTCCCTTCAATCAATTGTTCCCCCAACAGCCATACTCATCTTTTACATTCATGATTAGGTTACTCCCTTGGTAAACCCTTCAAAGGCTTTTCATTGCCTTTTAAACAGGAAAAAAAAAAATCATATGAACATGATAGATAAGATCCTGTCTAACCTGGTCTTCACCCACTCTCCAACCTCACTCATCCCATCTTTTGTAACTTGATGGTTAGAAAAATTTTCCCTCAGTCCCTCTTCTCTAACTCTAAGACTTTGCAAATACTACTCCCTCTCTTTGGAATGTTCTCCTCCTACTCTTTGCCTGGGTAACTGCTCATTCTCAAGCCTCAGTTTAAAGGTCTCTTCCATGGTGGTGTGTTCCTGGTTGTAAATCTAAATGGATTTTTCATTATCACCCCCTCTTACAAAGCCCAGTTCTTTTCTCAAAAGCATTTATCACAAATTGCAACTATATACTGATTAGTGCATTTAGTTGTTTAATGTCTGTCATCCACAATACTATAAATTCCATAAGTGTAGGAGCCATGTCTACATTGTTTACTGCTGGTACTCAAGGCCTAGCACCAGGGACAAGACAGGTGAAGCAAGAAGGTGCTTAGAAGCAGCATTTAAGGAGGCACTCACTCTCAGGTTTGTGCAAGTCCTCACCCTGCATTACATGATCCTGAGTCTGTGCACCTCCCTAAAATTTGTACCTTAGCTTCTCTTTGATTCATTCTCTTCCAGTCCCTGAGTAGCACAGTGCTTAAAACATATCAGAAATATTAATAATATTTTTGAAGGAATGGTTGAATGATTCTCCCTGTATTTGGTATCTATTAGATGTGATTTGATTTGGGAATTGGGGCTATCCAAATATCTCATGGGTCTCATCATTCTTCCTTTATGAGATTCCCACAAGAGTTGTCATCACAAAAAGAACAATCCCATAGCAATTAAGAATCAAAGAACTGTTTGTTATGCAGTCAGGATTTGGTTTTCTAATACAGAGGTTCTGGTTAGTGATACTCTGTCTAGTTGGAAGTCCTTGCAGGCCTCTTCCTCTCGTCTAAGCTCCAGATCTCAACCCACTGTTTCAGCACCTCCCAGCTGGCTACATGGCACAGAAACTGAAGCAGTACAGTTGCATAAGCACATGAATGTGGAGGGAGAGGAAGCAGCTTCCCTGCATGAGGCCACATGCTTGTACCTGCTCATAAACCCAGAAATTCATCCCAACAGGAAAGGTGCCCGAACCAGAATTCTGAAATTTCACCAATTGGATCAGCCTTCTCTGTGGGGAGTTGGAGGATACAAGAAAGACTGTAGGGAGGAAAATGAAGGCTTACTTCCAGCTTCTGTATTGTATATTCACAAAGAGTGTGCTTTTATCATGTGAGAAAAGCATGGGGTTTTGCCTGAATGATTTGAACTTTTTAAAAAATGGAATAAACTTTAAGTCTCCTGGTCTAATAGGTACTTTTTCTCTTTCTTGTGGCCCTCATAGCCTCCTAGCTGCAGGGAGCCTGTCCCACCTCAGGGCGTCTTTCAGCGCCTGCTTCACCGTATCATTCTGGAGACTGAAGATGAACGGGTTCAGGAGAGGGTGACGATACAGCCCAGGACGGACACACCTTTGTTGAGCAGCATTGACTGGGCCTCCGACAGGCAGATGTAGAGGAAGATGGAGCTGCCATAGACGATGACCAGCACGGTAAGGTGGGAGACACACGTGGAGAAGGCTTTCCTCCACTCAGCAGCTGTGGGGGCCCTGAGGACAGCAGCAAGAATGCAGGAGTAGGAAACCAAGGTCACTGCCAGAGAGCCCAGCAACACCGACATGGAGAGCACAGATGCCACCAGCTCCAGCAGGTGGGTGTCCCCACAGGAGAGCCTCAGCAAGGGCCAACTGTCACAAAAGAAGTCGTCAATGCCATTGGGGCCACAGAAAGGCAGGCTGGCCATGAGGATGCTGGGGCAAAGGACCCAGAGGAATCCAGAGAGCCAGGAGGCCAGCACCAGCTGGGAGCAGACGTGACCACTCATCAGGGTCTCATAGTGGAGTGGTCGGCAGATCGCCAGGTAATGATCTAGGGACCTGACGGCCAAGAGGAAGAAGTCGGTGGTGCCCAGGAGGAAGTATAGGTAGGACTGGATGAGGCAGCCGGCAAATGATATGGTGTGGTCCCCAGTGAGGATCATGACAAGCATCTTGGGACCCACAACAGACACGAGCAGCAGCTCCAGGAAGGATAGGTTCCGCAGGAAGAAGTACATCTGCGTGTGCAGGCGACGGTCAAACCAGCTGAGCGCAATGATCAGCAAGTTGCCCGTGGCTGTTACAATGTAGGTCACCATCAACCCCAGGAACAGTAGGAACTGCAGGATATGGCTCCTGGGGAAACCCAGAAGGACAAACCTGGTCACCTGAGTCCAGTTTTCAGGGTTCATCTCCACTCACCTGCAGGGGAAAAGAAACAGAACTTTGTAACTGATCTTCAGCTACCGATCAGCAGTTAGTTAATAGCTAAAATGATTACTGAGCACCTAGCACTTCCTTATGTTCTGGGAATATGCTGATCTGTATAGTGTAAAACAAGTGCTTATAGCAAGCAGTACAGCAATAAAAACGTAATGGCATTGAACACCAATTATAAATTAGGAAATATATATGCAGTATCTCCTCCTGCAGCTACCCTTAAAGACAGGCAATACATTCTCATAGATAAGGAAAGGTTGACTGGAGAAGTTTGAGCGATACCTCCCTCCCATGATCAAATAGGGAGCAGGTGGTAGAGGCAGGATTTAACATCAAGCCTCTGTGGTTCTAAAACCCATTCCACTTCCACTTTTCACTTAGGCTGAGTAGCTCATAGTAATGAGAGCTTAGAGGAACTTCCAGAGGAGTGGAAGGGTCAGAGAAGAACTTACAGTATAAAGGCATCATGAGCAAAATCTCATCAGTATCAAGACTTCTTGTTTTAGTATTTGTTTGCCCTTATTTATTTTGGCTTAACATAAAATAACAGGATAAAAAATCTGGGCTTTTGGTATCTTTAGAGATTCTTCCTTAATCAGCCAGAAAGCCACAGGGATATGGACTGTAAAAAGTCCCAAATCCTGTGGTAAGGTATTTGGTGTGACTGTTTGTTTTTGCCAAGATCTCTATACCATAAATGAAATCTCTCCTCCTGCTAGCCTTCTCTCAATTTCAGTTCTCCAGCATTATAATAGCATAAGATGGGGAGAGAGAGGAAACTTTATCAAAGGCAATAGGATGTGTCAACTTGCCTCTTTAACTTTTTCCTTGATTTGGAGATATGTTCATCTTGCCCTTGGAGACTTGGGCGTCTTGTGAAATTCATCCATAGGATTTGAAGAATTGGGTTTTTTCTAGGCATCTTGGTTCTGGGATCCTTTTCTCACATCTGGCACCAAACACTCAGAATTACATAGGTCCCACCTATGGGTTAGAGAAAATTTTAGAAAATATTCTAAGATAAAAAGAACACAAGTTGCCATCAAGTGGCTTCATTTAACTGACAAGACACTAAAGTGTAGAGAGCTTTTTTCAAAGTGTAATCCAAGATCATTATTACTACAGATTCCCAGTGCTAAAGATAGGGGGTGGGGTGGGGGCAAATACTTGCTCAGTTCTGTCTAAAGCCACCTTAACAGATAGTATCAACTGGGGTAAGGAGAAGGGGTGCTCAGAACATGTTTATGTCAGTTTTGGCAGGAGTAAATCCTGAGATTTAAGCAGCTAAGCAATAATAAAGCTTCATTCCACTAGCCTATAGTATATAACTCTAAAACCAAAGAAATACCTTAATAAAACCCAGAAAAGGATGCTGTAGTACTATTTCAGGACAATATAATCATTTCAGATAAGAAAAATATGCAAACTGTGGCTCTTTCCAGCATGTCAGGCAAATATCATTATTAAAAGTTATTTGTAAAGCTTCGCAGTCTAACACACAATATCAGTTTCTAGCTACTTTTATAAAATATATACTATATTTGTTTTTATTCTATTTTATAAAATGTAAAATAAATTCTACTATCTGGTATTCCAATAAAAGGTACCTGTTGGCCACTTAGAATTCTCCATTAACTTCTTCAGTTGACCTTCTCTCGTATTACTCCAGATAATGTCTCAATCCTGTGTATACATGTTTAAACTCTTGTCATTTTAACTTCAAAAAAGCCTTGTAGGTTGGTCTTCATAATATCCAGGAAGATATGCCTGAGTTACGCAGTTAAAAATTTTTAGAGTCATTATTAGAAATGGCTTCTTGGATTCATGTACTTTGCATTGCAAAATACTGCTTGAGACGGTGAGAGCTAGTGAAGGGAATTAGAACTATGAGGACACACACACAAACACACACACACATATATTTTTATTCGATCTACACAAACACTATCTATACAATTAGGTAGCTATCACTATTTCTACTTTACAATTGAGCAACTGTAATACAGCAGGTTTTTTAAAAAGCTAAGATGCACACTTAAGCAAGTCTAAGCCTGATACCTGATTATGACACTAGGAAATATGTCTACAAAACTTGAACTTCCTAAGAAATTTTAAAAAAAGATATCAGTTTTGAATGCCACAATGTCTGGAGGTAGGCGTGCAGCATGGAACATATCATAAGGCTGGTAATATTTAATTTAGCATTTAAGGATGAATTTTTCCAGATCAACAAGGAGTGTAAGGTTTTTAGGTTTGTTAAGTAATCAAATACCAAAACCTGTGAGTTTTTCAATGGTGAATTAGGGAGAAGATTAGATAATTCTTGATTATTAAACTGCTATTTCAAGTATACTTGTAGTTACTAGGTAAGTGTATGCTGCTTTAAAGATTGGAAGACCAGAACATTGTATTTGTTGAATGAAAGAATGTTTTAAACCTGATGAAGAGCATCATCACCTGTTATAGAAATATAAGATGAGTTTGTCTCTTGAGAGAACAGAAATTTAGTTTCTCTTTGGTTTCTTCCCATCTCTCCTAGTTTTGCCATAATTTGACTATCTAACTATTATGTGGTATTCTTGCTTTTAAATTATTTTCAAATAATCTTGTTAATGTTTTAATTTTAAAAAAGAGATGTGAATAGTTTGAGCTATTTGCATTTTAATAGAAATAATTTAAATTTTAAAGACCTTATGATATAAAGGGCTAGAGCAGTAATTGTGGAATAAAAAATTTCCCCAAAATTGTGCCACTACTTTGGACAGGGTACCTCACATTTTGCTCTCTCAAATGTAATAGGTTGCTAGTTACTCCTCTAAGGGCAAAACTTGAGATTTGAATAGAACTTCAGTGAGTATTATACTAAGGATAAAATTTTCTAAAACCTGGAGGCTTGATACTTTACTCCATCATTAAAGAGGAGGTTGTGTGACTCATTTTCTGGATGCACAGAACATGCAAATCAGAGCTTCCAGGGGTGCAGTACTGTATTTTATTGGCTCAAGTGTTGGTCTCCCTATGTAACAGAACTCAATAAGCAAAGATACGCATGGAGGGCTTTCATTCTTATCTTCCCCCCATAAAAAGAAAGCTTATTTCTATATACAAGGAAATGTACATTTTTCAGTACTCCAAATCTACATGCCTTAAACTCTGCGTAAACAAAACTGCTTAATTCCCGCAGGTAAGTTCTAAGTCAGGAATAAGAATTGTTTCTTGGTACACACTTTTCCCTGTGATACAAGGCTCATAAAAGTTGCCTTTTTTACCTCTTCCAATCCTGCATTTCCTAGGCTTTCTCCCCGGCCAGCTTGAGGAACATGAACTCACTGGTCCTACCCCAGTTGAGGGTCAATAGAGTAAACAGAAGTCTTCTTGCATCAGTAGGTCTTTTTGTTTCAAGGAACACCAAACAAAACCCCTTCACTGTGTTGACAGAGAAGTTCCTATAACTTTGTATGATTATTTCTTTCCACACCCAATCAATTAAAATTTACTTTAACTTCCTTTGAACTGAAATCCCAAAAGGAAACTACCTTGACCCAAGTTCACTAAAAATAAACAATGTAATTAATCCTATGAGGCTATAGGAGTTGAGTTTCTTGAAAACTGTTATAGAGTGGCAACCGTACTTCTTCAACCAAAAGAGCTATTTCTTCAGTATAAGTGCAGAAGAAAATTCGCTACGTAATTCAAACTTTGGGAAGTGCTCTTAAACTAGGTAGTGCCTCAGGAAGACCTTGATTTTCTTAACCATGTAATGAAATGACTAGAATGAAATATTTTATTAACTCAAATAACAAATTCATTAAATTAAATAACAAAACCCACCCTATATCCAGTAAGCACTGGCCATTGGGTCATATACTAGTTATCACATATACTAGTTGCCTGAACTTGGGTAAGTTGCTTAAATTCTCTGTGCTTCAGTTTTCTCATCTGTGAAATGGGTTTCAAGGATATTGATTGTGCATAGTTTGTACCCTGGTAATCAGTGCACGTTAGAAAAAGTATTTGAATGTTTGTTCTCATCATGTAGAACCGATAAAAATTCTAATTTATATAAATTCTACAAAGTTAAAATTATTCATTTTTCACATCCTCTCCCTACTCCACCTCCCCAACAATGGTGAGCTTAAAACTTATTAAAACCTGATTTTATTTAGATAAAAACTGGAAGTTCGGAATGCACACTCTGAACTTTCATGTGCCTGCACTTTCCTGGGTGCAGTTCTCCTAAAAGATAATGCACACAGGGTAAATTGAGCATGAGGTAAATTGTGAATAGTATTGGCTTAACAGAAATTCAGTAAAATCTACAGGATGTATTTAAGAGTTCTATCAATGGTTATCCAACCTTAGTTGGAATTAGGAAATGTAAAGTCCTGTCAACCTTTACCCTGGAGATATTTATTTACAGTAAGTTATGTTTGTTTTCCTCACTTTGAAAATGAGGAGTGATTCCATGCTACTCTTAGAGGTCTAAGTGCTAAGGATATTATGGTTTAGAATATACAATAGATAATTTTGCATTGATCAGAATTATCTACCTAGAGAAAATTTTTCAAAAATTGTAAGATTTCCAAATCTTTCCCCCTTAAATAAGAGTGGTGGGATCAATGAAAGCTCTCTGCTATTAATGTGGGAAAAGGGGATCAGTGTGGTGCCAGCTCTGATTTTCAGGAATTAGGAAAACTCTTTCACAAGAGTTAACTGCTGGAGTGAGTCCTGTGGATGCACACTTTCAAAATTTATTATATTTCCATCCCCGCTTTCCCTGGGTGGGTTCACATCTGTGAAGAATCAATCCTGGAGTCCCAGTCTAGAATCCATTTCTTAAGCACTTCAAGTGATTCTGTAAGCACCTAATTCCCTGTAATTTTTCTTGCTTAAAATTCCTAGAATGCTTCCTATTTCCTTCACTGAACCCTAACTGATACAAATCCTAATCAGGATGGGACTTTGATGAACTACAGCACCTTATATAGATGGTTCTTTGGTGTCCAACTTGATTCCAAAGCTTTTCCTCATAAAAGCAGTCTAAGCAACCAAAAATGGGGCCTAGTTGCCGATAAGTCATACTCCAAATATTTATATTCATCCTGAGAAAGAATGTCCCAAAGTGATAGTCTTCCATTTTACAACAAAGATGGAATGTCAGTCTGAGGGGAGACTGGTATCATTGCAATCTTTTACAAATTATAGATTTCTCCCTTTTTTCCTTCCTTTTTTTTTGTTGTTGTTTTTCATGCCAACTTAGTTTGGTTAATCCCTGTGAATTGGTTAGGAAGAACTGAGGTGTCTACTGGTTAACTGAGCTAGATCAGAAACTACTCTATAGCATCAAATTGTTCTGTGTAATGTTGCCCACAGTGAGAGTATGTGTTGAAGTATGTCAAGGCTGTCTTTGATACCATCTAGATTCTTTTCTGGAAACTGATCATCCTCCTCCTAGATAGGATCATTTATTGGCAGTTTAAATTCTCTTGTAGAGTGCTTCTTATTTTTTCCCCTTTGCCATCAAAATTTACCCTTATTTGTTAACTGAATAAGATATATATGTCTAGTGCCACTAAAAGGGGCTAGCATCACTAAAGACTACAAGCCCCTCCCCTACTGACAAGTATTTATAGCACTAAAAAAACAGACACACATACACCTATCTATTGCAGTTATGACCACCAAAGCAGACACCCACTGACAATTAATGAGCCCTGGTGGTTACTTAAAAAGTTTGAGATGCCTAACATTTCTTGGAGCATTCAGATAAAAGAGACCTGGAAGGTGACATAAGACATCCCCTGAAAAAAAACATTCCCAGAGATTCAGTGATTAAAGGATAAATCTCACCTGCTTAAAACTCTGGAGGACAATAGAGACAGGAGAAGGACTACAGAAAAGCTGAATTGAACAAAAATTCAAGGTAGGAAATTGCCATCCTGGAATACTGGTCCTACTCTCTCCCCTCACTTGTTCCTGTGCAGCTTGGAGTCCCTCAGAGGCAGAGAGGCTGGGATCCCTCCCTCCAACCATAGTCACAGACTTTAGAGCCACTTTCAGGAGCATGCTAGAACCCCATGCATATCCAGACACTGAGTCCCAAGTCTGCAGAGATCCAGGGCAGAACACAAGCATCTTGGGAGTTGCTGCATGTGTAAGGGCCCCAGGTGGTGGTTGGGGTGGGGGGGGGGGAAGAATAGAAGCAGCTGGAAGATGGTGCACTCACTCATTCTGGTTTCTGTTTGCTGGACCAACATAAAGTGGACTACTCTGCAGTGACCCACATTGCTGGATTGATGTCATCTGGCTCCCTGGGGTGGGATACAACAAAAGGGAAGAAACTAGAGGCAGAAAAGTGTCAGGGAAATTAAAAAAGATGTGAGGGTTAAATTGAACTGCTATAAGGCAGGACGTTCCCAGAACTGAAAAGTTCAAAGGAAAGGGGACACTGAGTGAGGGAAAGAATTTAAACCAACCATAAGAGCCAGGGAGAAAATTCTGCACAAAAACAAACAGAACACATCAAGATTCCCAGAGAAGTAACAGAGGAAAGGAAGCTTGCTCCTGGATTTGAAACAATAGCACAAAAAGTACAATCTCAAAAATTATGCCATGTATTCAGGGCAAGAATCAGATGAAGAGCTGTAAAAATCTGAGCAAACACAGGCTATTCTGATGGTCTGGAGTAAGGTGGACTAAGCATCAAAAGAGCCTTAACACAAAGTCAATCAACAATTAAACCCTAGGCATGAGAGAGAAGCTGACCTTGAGTAAACTCATCAAGATAAGCAGAGGCCTAGACATCAGCAAAAATTAAAACCATACTAAGAAAAAGGAAGGTATGATCTAGTCAAGAGAACAAATAAAAACTTCAGAGAAGACATAGAATTTGGCACAACTTATCAAAGATTATCAAACAAATTTCCTAAATCAACTCAAGGGGATGAAGAAAACTATAGCTAAAGAGATAAAGGATATTAGCAAGACATTGTATGAGCATAAAGAAGAATTTGAAAGTATAAAGACATAAATAACTTAGAGGGATGAAAGGCACCACAGCAGAGATTAAAAATACAATGAAGGCATAAAACAGCAGATTTGAACAGGTGAAATAAAGAATCAGTGAGCTAGAGGATAGGACAATTGAATTCTTACAGACAGAAGAACAGATAGAGAAGAGTAGAGAAAAATTGAGCAGGGTCTCAGGGATTTGAGTCGTAGCATGAAGTGCACAAACATAAATGTCATGAGTATTCTGGAAGGAGAATAGAAGGGAAAAGGGGCAGAAAGAATATTTGAGGAAATAACGGCTGAAAATTTCCCAACTCTTATGAAAGACATAAATACACATGTCCAAGAAATGCAACATACTCCTAACAGAATAAACCCAAACAGACCTACTCCAGGATGCATACTAATCAGAATATCAGATGCCAAAGAAAAAGAGAGAACTGAAAGCAGCAAGAAAAAAGAGATTCACCACATACAGGGTTCCTCAATAATACTAAGTGCCAATTTATCATCAGAAACCATGGAAGCCAGAAGACAGCAGTATGATACATTTTAGGTACTGAAGGAGAAACACTGCCAGATAAGAATTCTTTATCTGGCAAAACTGCCCTTCAAAAATGAGGGAGAATTTAAAATATTCACAGATAAACAGAAGCTGAGGGAGTTGGTCAACAAAAGCTCTGCCTTACAAGAAATACTAAAGGGAGTTCTGTGGTCTAAAAGAAAAAGACAGGAGAGAGTGGCTTGGAGTAATGTGAGAAAATGAAGATTATCAGTAAGGGTAACTAAAAGGGTAAAAAAAGAGAAAAAAACTTTACATATTAAGACGAAAGTGAAAATGGCTGAGGGAGTATTGCCTTAACAGTAATACTGAATGTTAATGGATTAAACTCCTCTATCAAAAGACACAGATTGGCAGAATAGAAAAAAAGCATGATCCAATTGTATGTTGTTTACAAGAGACTTACTTTAGACCCGAAGACACAAATTGGTTGTAAGTGAAAGGTTGGAAAAAGATATCCCATGCAAATAGTAACCAAAAACAAGCTGGGGTAGCTATACTAATACTGGAAAAAATAGACTCTAAAAGCAAATCTGTTGTAAGAGACAAAGAAGGACATTATATATTAATAAAAGGGGCAACCCACAAAGGAGAAATAGCAATCATAAATATTTATGCACTTAACCAGGGTGCCCCAAAATACAAGAGGCAAACATTGGTACAACTGAAGGGAGAACTAGAAGTCTGTACACTAATAGTTGGAGACTTAATACACCACTCTCAACAATAGATATAACATCTAGACAGAAGATCATTAAGGAAACAGATAACTTGGATAATATAATAAATGAACTAGACCTAAGAGGCACTTACAGAATATTGTAGCCCCAAACAGCAGGATGTACATACTTCTCATGGATAGATCACATGTTGGGTCACAAAAGTTATCTCAACATTTAAAACGATTCAAATTATACAAAGCATTTTCTCTGACCACAATAGCATGAAGCTCAAAATCAATAACAGGCAGAGATTTGGAAAATTAAAAAGTATGTGGAAGCGAAATAACACACTCTTAAACAATCAGTGGGTCAAAGAAGACATTGCAAGGGAAATTCATATCTCAATATGAATGAAAACAATACAACATATCAAAACTTATGGGGTGCAGTGAAGGCACTGCTGAGAGGGAAATTTTATAGCCTTAAAGACCTACATTTAAAAAGAAGAAAGAGCTAAAATCAAAGACCTAACTACACACCTGGACAAACTAGAAAAAGAACAGCAAACTATTTCCAAAAAAGCACAAAGAAAGAAATAACAAAGATTAAAGCAGGAATAAAGGAAATTAGGAATAAAAAACAACAGAATCAACAAAACCAAAGTTGGTTCTTTGAGGAGATCAATAAAATTGACAAATCCTTAGTTAGATTGATACAGATTAAAAAAAAATAGAAGAAGCAAATAAATACAATCAGAAATGACAGGGTGGGGCATTACTACTGACTCCACAGAAATAAAAAAGGTTCATAAGAGGATACTTTGAACAACTGTATGCCAACAAATTAGACACCCTAGATGAAATGGACTAATTCCAAGAAACACACAAATAACCTACACTGACTCTAGAAGAAGTAGACAACAACAGACACATTACAAGTAAAGAGATTG